>NC_142311.1:33098703-33250462 GCF_054855325.1 Carica papaya
GAGTTCGCTGAGTTCACGGCGGAGGATGTGGGAACGAGCGAGAGCGGGCTGAACTCCATCGTCCTGGCTAACAATGATGAAATGGTGCTGCTGCCGATGAACGAGCCAGTTTACGGGACCAAGAGGAAAAGTCAGATCCAAACTTATCTGGAGCACAACGAGGGACCAGGGCTGCAGCACTTGGCGCTGGTGAGCGAGGATATATTCAGGACTTTGAGGGAGATGAGGAAGAGGAGTGCGGTGGGTGGATTTGAGTTCATGCCATCGCCGCCGCCCACCTATTACAAAAACCTCAAGAAGAGAGTTGGTGATGTCTTGAGCGACGAGCAGATCAAGGAGTGTGAGGAGTTGGGAATATTGGTTGATCGGGATGACCAGGGGACATTGCTACAGATCTTCACCAAGCCTGTGGGGGACAGGTATACACGCAGCATGAACCATTCTTCTTGGTTTTTACTCCTTTTGTCTATGGAATGAATTTCTCTTCTGTTGATCCATGCTTTAATTGTTTGCTGTGTCTGCGTATTGTGCTTGAATTGACATGGGTAGCTTTACTATGTCATTTATTTTGAGAGCTCTTTGATGTTTCAGTGCCCAACTACCGATTTCTTTTTGAGGAAAATTTGACAGGATGAAAGCTCACGATATTTCATTTACCTCAAGTTTCTCACTGTGCAAACAGTACAGTTCTCCTATATATATATATATATATATATAAATATTACTATTTTAACTCCACCAGGATGAAAGCTTATGATACTTCATTTACCCCAAGTTTCTTGCTGTGCAAACAGTACAGTTCTTCTCCAAACATTCCTTACCCCTTATATATATATATATACATTACTAGTTTAACTCCACCATTTGGTTGTCTTCATTTTTCTCTTAATTATGTTCTTTAAATTGTCCTTCAAGCTTTTGTGTCGAGATGGGACCATTTAATGCTGGTGCTGGTAAATAATTGCGTTCTTCTGTGTATTACATCCGCACAGAAAATTTGAGTTTCTTGTTTTGAAATATAGAATTGTTTGTATTCCCATGTTGATTACTTGTAGGTTCTGATGCACATATGTTTTGCAGGCCAACCATATTTATAGAGATAATACAGAGAATTGGGTGCATGCTGAAAGATGAGGAAGGGAAATTATACCAGAAGGGTGGATGTGGAGGATTTGGGAAAGGCAACTTTTCCGAGCTCTTCAAGTCCATTGAGGAATATGAGAAGACACTTGGAGCAAAAAGGGTTTCAGAACCCGCCGCAGCATGAGAAAACCCGGTTCGGTGTTTTCTTCTCCCTTAAATTGAATAACGTATAAACTCTATATATATTATGCTAAGATCACTATCAATGACGCCGAGAAGAACTTAGAGTTCATGGAACTCATTTCAGAGCAATGAAGATAAATATATACTTGTAACTCTGTTGAGCTTGTTGTAATATAACCAACTTAAAGATAAATAAACTCTGCTACAGTATTTTATGTTTCATGTCTGTGCAACCTCATTCTATGGGAATATATACAAGGATCATTATGATGATCTTAAAATCCAGAAACAAACAGCTCAACCGCACATGTCTGCTAGACTGAGAACACAAGAAAGCGAAATTACCAAGTTAAGTACCTAGCAAATCTTGTACTTAATCAATCCTCTAGTTTGAGAAACTTGTTCTTTTTGAGAAAATAGGGAAGTTCAGTGTCAACAAGAGACCCAAATGAATGAAGTCAGAAGCAAGGAATTAGAGACTTGCATTTGTGAGGAATTTGAAAGAGTTCTGAAAGTGATGTTCCTTGTCTTCTCATCAAAGAAATAGTAAATACCAGAGGAATTAGCAACCACTAATAAAAGATATTTTTTTCTTTAAGATGCCAAAATGTTATTGTCGACTTGTACTATAACTAAGAAAGATAGTTTACATTTTTAGCTGAAGGTAGTTTTCCAATGCATTATTAAGGATTCAATTTATATATATTCTAATTAAATACTTGGCTTTTAACTCTATTTTTCTTTTATTGTCATGTGGTATATAACGTAAAATCACATATAAAATTGTCACTTTGTTGTCTACTTACTTCAGTTAGATAACTTAGATTCATAGAAAATCTGGGTATTACCTCCTCCTCCTATAGGGTGAAAATTTTCCCGTGTATTGAAGGAAAGCTTGCTTGGAATACGGGCTAGGGAAAGGTTGCCCAAGAAAAAAGAGTCAGGCACCCCACAATTCCATGCATGGATATGTATCTGTAAATGTCTACCTTCTAAAACTTAATTTACTTGCGATCTCCTTCTCTTCTTTTACTTTACCTCTAAGGTCTCCGATGCCAAAAGAAACTAGTTCCTGTTGAGTCCATTGATATGAAATTGATAGGTCTTAGTTGTAGTTATCAATATAAGGTTTACCAAGAGAATTTAATTTTGAAGATTCTATTGAAGGGTTAAGAATTCTGGTGTCAACCAAATAAGCTTTTGTTTTATCCTTAATTTTGTTTTGGAGCTTTTGGTTGTTAAATTAATAGGAAACTTGATTGTTACTGAATAAGCTCGTCTTAATCTGTTTAAAGTTGTCTAAGAAAATAACCAAGATATCTATATGCTATATTTTGTACGATAGAAAATAGAAAATACGTAGGCAACAAATTATATTTGTATTTAAGATGATTAATAAAACAGAGCTTGACTATTATTAATGATGGTTGGTAGATATTTTGCAGATCAATTGAATTTTTTTTTAATACAGTGTAATATGCAGAGAACTTGTTTGAAAGTGATTCTCTACTACAAAAGAGAGTAAAGACAACTATTAGACTAAAGTCTGTCGGTTTAGCAAATTTGATTTTAATTACTACGTACCGCTAGATCACAAACATGGATTAGATCAACCAAATAGTGGCTTTAGCTGTTGAAGTAAAGAGTCTGAGATGATTTTGTTAGTCTTCTCGGTTGGATGGATGGCATCCCAGAAGACATACTTATTTGCATCTGTGCAGGTAAACGGGTGGCGGGGATTGCATAGAAAACCCATCTCAAATGTTCCTGACCCACAGCAACCCACCTCTGCCACTTGAAACCCTGCGGCCATTTATATAATCAATATATGCATGTAGTAAGTAGGTAGATAAATGAATATTGGTATTAATATTGATAGGTGTTGAAGAATTGGAATTAGGTGACTGGGACTAGAATAATAAATGAAATGTTGAAGAAGAAAGTTAATCATGAGTTACCCACCATAGAAAGAGGGCTTGATTATAAGCTGCAAAAGAATGTCATATGGATTTGAAAAGTGTATGGTGATTCCAGGAAGCTCCTTGTTCATCCTATAAACCATACCACTCAACTTGGCATTAAACTCCAAAGCAACAAGATTGTATTCTTGGACACAGTGAAAAGGATTGTTGAAGTTTGTAGCCCTCTCCATTGGCAGACACCCCATGGGAGGGAGACCGGTGAGGGAGATCTTTCGAGCTCCAAGCAGATAGAGTTGGTTAAGGAAGTTTCTGGCAAGTAGAATGAGAAAGTCCTGGTAGGCTTCAGTGGTGAACTGAGAACGTCTGTTGGACATGGCGAAGTAGTTTTCTAGGAAATCATTTGTTCCCACACTCACTATATACAAACCTTCACTTACTATCTGGTTTCCTTTTATGTCGCCCGCATAAGCTCTTAACTTGCTCTGGTATTCTTTGTAGTACTCCACTTGCTTCCACATAGGAATAACTCCCTGCAATCATACAAACATTATTATCTATATATTTATACCCATTACTTATAACAAAATGGGAAAACTTACGAGGACATCAGAGGTAACGTTGTCGAAACCAGTGGCAGCAGAGGCAAAGCAAACACCAGAAGCAAAGTGAGAGATGTTATACGAAGGATCCAAATAGGCAGGGACAATGGGGTTGAGGCCAAAACCCTGGGAGATGAAGTCTGGAGAAAGACGGCCATTAGAGAAGCGACCGGTGGGGAATCCGCCGGGGAAGTCACGTCCGTATGGCTTGAAATTACACTTGGCAATTGTTGGTATGAAGTTGTTGTTGCCTGAATCTACCGACGAGTCTCCAAATACTATGATGGCCGGAACTGCTGCTTCACATTTCCAACCCACCTGCAAGCTTAATAATAATAATAATAATGTCAAAACCAGCCGCATCAAATTATATACACACACAAACCACACCCCTCCCATGCACACTCTCTTTTTCAACTTCCCTACTCTTCTTACATATATAAATATATCTATACAAAGATACTATGTATACACTCCTTAATGCATATATACAGACACGAGTTAATTGGGAGCTCCGAAAAGTTGGATACCTGTTGTAGCATCTTCCATTTACGTCTGTGACCTTCCCATTTAATGTGCATTTATTGTTTACAGCGATCTACTTCAATTCATTCATTTTGAGAAAAAAAAAAACTTGAAAAACTTCACACAAAGTGGATTACAAAAATCTCGCAAAACCTTATAAATATCAACTTTTAGTTTTAATTCTCATCATCTAATGTTTTTATTTTTATTTTTTTGAATTTTAACCCAATTATCTTCTTTAAATTTTAATTATTTAAATATACAATTAATTTAATGCAGCCATCATTCAAATTCTATGAATAGTATTGAGACAACATAAAGTGAATTCTATATTGAATTTGAATTAAATATTGAGGAGGGAGCCGGTATGTCTAGTCACCTAATTTCTTGCCTCCGGGTCTGTCATTTAGGCATACAGGTACAGCTATATATATTTAATTTGTTATGTATGTATACATCTGTTCCAGAATTGTAGGTACTGATTTTCGGTTAGCTTAATTAGATACACTTGGTGGGTGGTGTATTTACTATCGCCCTATTAAGAAAAATTTCTATTAAAAAATAAAAAATAAAAACAGAGATTAAATATGGCTGTGGTCAACTACACTTAATGCAGCATTAGTCATGTCTTATTCTGTGAATTGATGCGTGAATTTATTAATAAATTTTACTCTTAAACATCACAATAATATTGATGGCATTGATCGTGCCTTAAAAATTTGGGATGTGTATATATTTGTTTAACAGGCATATATATAAATATATACGTATAATACGTCATTACCTACACACTACTTATTTCCCCAATAACACACGCTATTTTGACTAAAGATTAATTATATTTTTACAAGTTAGTGTGTAGAATCGGATACAGTTTAAAGACTTTAATATACACATATATTTTTCGAGATAGTGTTATGTATTAATCACGTAATACTCCTAGAGCAAATACATATATAAAATATATATCAAACGTAATAATACTCATGTAAGAAATGGTATGAATTTGACTTTCCACACACTACATAGCTTCACCCCATCTTTAAGCAGATATATATAGAGTTGATGGTATGTGTTATTTCTATATGTATAGCATATGGAACGAGGATATACATGTATGTACATATATGAAAAGTAAGAAGGAACCTTGTTTGGTGCAGAAGGGATTTGTGCCGGTCCTTGTAGGAAAAGCAGAGAGAGGCGAAGGAGACATGGAGAGAATTATGGTGCCTGCGAAGCTCATTCATCATCCATTTATTGTAACTCTTCTCCAGCTGTCAGCTGAGGAATACGGCTATCACCAACAGGGATTGCTTAAGATCCGATTTGATGCTCATTCCCTTAAAACCATGCTCCAATTCATATCCAACCACAAAATCTGATCATTTCTAGGTCCTATATATATATATATATATATAATACAAATGCACAATACCATGTCCATCCTCTATATGACAACTTTATGAACAAACTCAGTTCCTCTAAGTTTTTATATATATATACACACACACACACACATACATAATAATACCAGTCATCACATGGTAGGACTATGTTAAGTCTTTTAATCTTTTAAACGTAATGAAATATTTTATTTAGCAATATCAACTGTGTATATATATAAAGATACACACACACACCAACAGG
The DNA here is from genome assembly GCF_054855325.1 of Carica papaya. Taxonomy (NCBI): domain Eukaryota; kingdom Viridiplantae; phylum Streptophyta; class Magnoliopsida; order Brassicales; family Caricaceae; genus Carica; species Carica papaya. The sequence goes on from NC_142311.1 coordinate 33,104,663, forward strand.
GTTTGCTCAAGATCCCATTGGATGCTCATTCCCTTCAAACCAAGCTCCACTTCATATCCAACCACAAACTCTGATCATTTCTAGGTCCTATATATATATAGAAAATGCTTTATCTCAATATATATATATATATATTGAAAATACCAATACCATGTCCATCCTCTATATGACAACTATATGGACATAACTTAATTTCTCTACGTCTATATATATATATATATAAGCACATACTAATACCAGCCATCACATGGTAGGACTAGTTGTGTCTTTTAATTTTTCAAACGTAAGAAAATATTTTATTCAGCAATATCAACTGCTTATACACCCTGATGAAGTGTATGCACAGGAACAAATGGAAACAACAAAGAACTCCTTAAGAGAAACAAGAAAAAGATTACTGTCTTCTAAGAGTAATAGTTTTTTAATCTTCATGTTCTCTAGTAAAGCTTGACTTTCTGGACGATGCAAATTGATGCATCTAGCTTTTCATCTGTATATATGATGTCAGAAAGCATGCAATTTCCATGCAAGACAAATACATAATTAAGTACATACAGATCCCAATTGTATACCGAACGAGAACGACAGCAAGGACACATACGTGAAATAAGGCATGAAATAGCAACACGAAATCAAAAGCTAAAGATAACATTAAGAAGCAAACTTACTGATTAGTTATTGGTGCCAAGCTAAAGATAATAATTTTTATTGAGGAAACGGGTAAATACACACAACCACCAAAGGCAACCTAGAAATTGTTGCATGTGACATTCTACTTTATTGGCTCGAAATAGTGGACCAGATGACTAAAACATCAGAAAGACAAAGGAAGATGAAAAATAAGTGCAAGAAAAAAGCTTTGTAACTCAAATTAACAGTATGGTCCTAAGTCATTTAGTTTGCTTTTTAAAGTTCTAGAAGACCTTTCCGAGTTTGAAATCGCGGAAATATATTTAACTCTTCCCTAGCTTCTAAACGGTAATAAAGAATCCAAAGATCCTATTTATATATTTCAATAGAGTTTGTACTTACATTCTCCCTAAAATTCACCTCCCATATCTTGAAGAGACTGACTCTATTTATAGAAACTAAAATAGGTAACATGCAAGTTTGCGGAACACCATCAATTACTAAAAAAAATTGCATATTGTTTCACTTGCCTTCCTAGTGAAATGAGATCAAAATAACACTTACACTAAGTTCCTCTTTTTTCCAAATTTCTCTCTGATACATTCATAGTTGTTGATACCAAAATAATACCTAAACCTGTCAAAGCTCTAGATAATCAATTGAATCTCTGGTTCAAAGAAAGAGCATCTAGAATAAGTGAAATTTACTGTTACTAGATCAACACAAGAATAAATTTATACTATGAATAAAGTATGGTAAAATCTACTCGAGAAATAATTCGGATTTAAAAATGAACAGATTGAGTGGACAAGATGATGTACGTGAGCACCCTAATCTTTGGAGCCGACAGTAAACTTAGCAATGAAAAATCCAATTGTGTCTAGTGGAGCTGACGGATCAAATCTCTGCACAAGTTCTTCCTCTCCAGGTCTTAACCATTCCCTGAATAATCATTGCAACTTCTTATGGATTTCGTAACCAGTAAAAAGAAAAACAAGTTTCTTACTTTAAAATTACAAATAAATTGGATAAATTATTTGTCGCCTTCACTCAACTGTTTGATGCTAAATATTATGGTAATGTACAACTTTGTTCTTGTTCAATATGGCACTCAACATCCTCAACAACTTTTCTTTTTGAAATAACAACCTCAACTACTTCAACCCTCATAATTAATTAATCTCTTATTTTCATGCATACCTCTAAAATTTTTAAGGGGAAAAAAAGAGTTAAAACTAAATGAACCGTAAATATGTGTTTAAGCAGGAAGAAGTTTTTCCTGACTGGCTAAAATTTAAACAAAGTATTAAACATTATGATATATATAAAAGAAATAATGATAAATTTTATGCAAGAAGGAAAAAAGTTAAATAAATTAACAGTCAGAAGAAGAATTACGCTACCTTAATTGTTTTTATCCATATGTATATCATCATAGGCCAGTGTTTTTTGTTTATTCATGTTTCTTTTCTTTTTGCCGAGGAATTGTTTATTCATGTTAGAGAATATTGAAAAGGAATATTCTCATTTGCTTTAATTAAAAAGAAAGACCAAAGTGTTTCTGTATCATTTTTAAGGGAATTTTTCAATCCCAATTTAGCAACAGTATCACTCAAATCTTCTATATATAATATACGAATCCTGGAGAAATAAGGAACAAACGACTCATTTTTGTAATTTATTATTATAAAAACTCAAGCTGATAAGAATGACTTATTTTATTTATAGATTCAAATGGCCCATCAAGCACAAGCCTCCTAGGCGAGAAGTGTAGGTATATATTCTCTGTACATTGTAGATTCTCTTTGCATTATGTTAAAATTAATGAACAAAATTTGCAACACTAAAATATTTGAACTATATAAATCTAACTCTGATACTAATGATAGTAAAATAATGTATTATCCTAAAAACTTAAACTAATAGGAAGATAACAAAAACATTTCTTATATTTCACTTTTCTGTTGATCTTTTGACAGTTTCACCCTATATTTTTCTAGATCCAATCACATAATCAAGATTGTAATTACTTTTGAAAACCGAGATCGGAAAGACACTTGAAACAACATGCAAGAAGAAAAAACTCAATTTTAGTGGATTCAACATTCTTTCCTGACGGAGAAATGAGATAAAAGGGGCATGTAAATTGCAGAATAAGTACTTACTCGATATATCCATCAGGAAATTCACAACGACCCACCAGCCCAGGTCCTCCAATTCTTGGGTTCTGACACATGAAAAGATCAAAGTAATTGAAAAGTGGGAAGAAATGTGTCGGTAAAAGTAAGCAAATTGAAGATATGATATACAACAGTCTCTTTCACCTTTGCATATCTTACTTTCATGAGAACTTTCCATCACTGAATACTAATTGTAACAAACAAGTGAATGCACGCATGCACACTGATTTACGATATTTTCTACTGTTGAAACAGCCCAGAGACCAATTTCCATTGCTCTATTTTAAAACTATTAATACACTCTTACACCTGCAAACTACAAACTCGTTGGCCTATTTCTTGGCCATGACAAACGACTTTGGGTAATCATTTCTATCAAATTGATTGACTTCTTAATTGAAGCAGTTAACCCTATATATTTTTAAATTTGACATATGAAAATACATTCTGTCATTCATGATCTTGATGATTTTGGACATAAAACCCACAAGCAAATAAGAATAGATTTCTTGGACTTATATTATCCAAATAGCCTTGAAGAATTGAATATGTTGTAGTTTTCTTACTGCAACCAGCCAGTCATTCCTCATGCATTTCTTTCCTCTCCTCTCTTTCTTGGCTGTAATCTCCGGTAGTCTCCAACCAGCATCACTTCCCAATTTCTGGCTGTGTTCCATCAATTACTAACCATCTTCAACATTCTTTTTCTCTCCCCTAGCCAGATTTTTTTGGGAATATCTCTCCACTATTCTTTGGTTACACTTGACTCAAGCAAAAATTGAGTGAAGCTAAGTGAAGCTAAGTGAAGCCTTATGGCACCTAGGTTTCAACGCTGGTGATAGAGGGAAAGTAAAGTTGAGTGAAGCTTTATTGGTGCAAAAATGATGCAAGAGTGGCAGACAACTGCTGGGAATTAGTGGGATCACCTTGGTTCTGTTTAGGGTAAAGTAAGAGAAGCTTAGAGCAAAAGAAATGGAGAAAGCAGGGGGTGGATTTCAGTTCTAGACAAATAAGAACTAGAATCAGCTTTTGCGGCAAATCTTTTGGGAAGATCAAGAGAGGGGAGTAAAGAGTGAAGCAGAGAAAGAAAGAGAGCTGGAGGGAACAGTTTCATGATTTCTCTACGAAATTAGGGAAGAGTTTCATGATGGAACTGAAGAAAGAAACAACAAGAAGGTCTTCAGGCACACACAGCAACAGAGTTTTGAGGGGTATGCAGTAAATAAAATAGGAGTTCAAGGATATCAGTTTTGAACTTTAAGTGAAACTTTTAAATTTCTCTTGTTATGTAAATCCCTTTATATGAAAGAGAATGATGTAATAATTTATTGAAATAAGACAAAATAGCCAAGGACTAGTTTTCATTCCTACGCATATATTCCTGTTTCGGCTCTCCACCTATTTTACTTTTCTGGTTTTCCTTGTGAATGTGCCGTAGTTGTAGCCATGGTATCAGCTTGGCATTTAAATTGGTGATATGGCTAGCTAAGCTGTTGAAAAATCCATCAATCTTCTGGGTCAATATTACAAAATTAATCTTAAAAATATAAGATACCAGTTAGGGGATCCCAGTAATATTTGGAAATTTCACATTTCATTTGTCATAATTTTTTTTCTCTTCTTTTTGTAACAGGTACATATACTTGTGTATATACTCCCTTTCAATATACAAAAGTTTCAGTTCCTCTCTAAATTCCACGTAATATAAAAGCTCTATGCTCTTTCACCTCTATTGTCATTTATCTTTTTATGTTTCTGTAGAAATTTAGAAAAAAATATTTACTTTATTTCCACTATAATTTTGATATTATAAATAACACACATATATATAAAAGAATTCCTAAATACAAATAAGAAAATTTTTCTTACAATAAAAATTTTAAATAATTACAAGAAATTAATGATAAGAGTTATATAGAAAAATTATCACAATTATTTAGACAACAAAATATTCATGTCAACACTCTCCCTCAAGTTGGTGTGAAAATATCACACATGCTCAATTTGCATATCAAGTTCTGAAGAGTTTTGTTGCAAAGTTTTTTAATGAAGATATCTATTACCTGATTGTTAGAAAATACATGATATAAGCATAAGAATAGTCATCAACCACTTTTTCTTTTATAAAGTAACGATCAATCTTAATGTGTTTCGTCTGATCATGTTGAACTGGATTTTGAACAATATTAATGACTGCTTTATTGTCACAAAACAATGATAAGCTTTCTTCTTTAAACAGTTTTAATTCATTCATTAACTTTTCCAATCATAATAATTCACATACCCCTTGAGTCATTGATCTATATTTTGCTTTAGCACTAGAACGAGCAACTACACTCTATTTCTTACTTTTCCATATAAACAAGTTACCACCAATGAGTGTGCAGTAACCAGTAGTTGATTTTTTATTATTTAGAGATCCAGCCCAATCGACATCTGTAAATATTTCTATCTTACGGTGGTCATTTCTGGAGAAGTGTAAACATTTTCCTAGTGCAGATTTCAAATATTGTAATATTCGAAAGACGGCATATAAATGAGTTTGGCGAGAATCATGCATGTACTGACTCACCAAACTAACTGCATAAGTTATATTTGGTCTGATATGTGAGAAATAAATGAGTCTTCCAACTAATATCTAATATCTTTTCACCTCAACTAATGCACCATTGTTAGCTTATACTTTATGATTACTTTCAATAGGGGATTCTGCTAACTTACAACCCATCATTCAAATCTCTTCTAACAAGTGTAAGATATACTGTTTTTTAGAAATGGAATTTTTTTTATTAAATTTGACAACCTCAATTACCAAGAAATAATGCAATTTTTCTAAATCCTTATTTTCAAATTCTTAAACAATAAGTTTCTTTAATCGAGTCATCTCCTTTGTATCATCTCTACTTATTACAATATTATCTACATAAATAATGAGAATAGTGATCCTACTCTCACAATATTTGATGAACAGGGTATGATTAACATTACTTTTCTGATATCCAAAAGAGATCGTAACTCTTCTGAACCTTTCAAACCATCCTCTTGAAGACTACTTTAATCCATACAAGACCTTCTTTAATTTGTACATCTTCCCTTGTGTTCTTCACCTTCAAATCCAAATGAAATTTTCATGTATATCTCTTCTTCTAAATCCCCATGGAGGAAAGTATTTTTTACATCAAACTAGTATAAGTTCCAATCAAAATTGGCAGCACAGGATAGTAATATTCTGATTGTGTTCATTTTTGCACAGGTGCAAAAGTTTCTTGATAGTCAACTCCATAGGTTTGAGTATACCCTTTAACAACTAATCTAATTTTGTATCTTTCAATCGACCCATCTATTTTGTGTTTTACAGTGAACACCCACTTACAATCAGCCATCTTCTTTTCTTGTGGGGTGAAAACAATCTTCTATCTTTCATTTTTTGCCAATACTTTTATTTCTTCAACCATCCCTTCCTTCCATTTGGGATCTCCAAGTGTTTCTTTACAATACTGTGGAATATACACAGAGAAACAGACATGACAAAACCTCTATAAGAGGGAGATAGAGAGTCATAGGAGACAAATTTAAACATAAGATGTTTAGTACAACTTCTAATTTCTTTTCTAAGAGCAATGAGTTTATCAGATAATTCACAAGTCGAAAATGATACACCAGTATTTTCAAGAATTGAAGAAGATTCTTGACCTGAGATAGATTGCATGATGATTTTTTCTATCTTATAGATCTCATTGAATACATCTTCAAGTCCAATTTATCCAGTCGTCCAACATTTTCTTCTTGAATAAGATCTTCTGACATGAATTTCTTCCCCTAAATATGACTGTCAAGAATGACAAAACTGAGCATCACTTCTTCCATTTCACTCTCCTCCTGAAGAGGTGCCGGAGTGGAACTAAAGTATGGTTCAGATTCTCTAAACGTAACATCTGTAATCACAAAATATTTTTTAAATGTTGAATGAAAACACTTGCAGCCCTTTTGAGTAAGAAAATATTCAACAAATATACATTTGAGAGCTCTAAATTCCAACTTACTCACATTTCTAACATGGACAAAGCAAACACATTTAAACACTTTGGAGGAAACAGTATAGGAATTTGTACCTTACAAAGTCTCTAGAAGATTTCTAAAATCAAGAACCCACAAAAACATTTTATTAATAAAGTAAGCAGTTGAGAGAACTGTATCTCTCTAATAACTTTTAGATAGATTTATAGTGAACATTAGTGATCGAACTATTTTCAATATGTGTTTTTTTTTTAGCAATCCTATTTTGTCCACTGGTGTAGGCACAACTTGTTTGGTGAATTATCGCATTAGACTCCAATTAGGCACGGGATCCACCATCCATATATTTTGTACCGTTGTCTGTTCTTAAAATTTTAATTTGAGCATAAAACTGTATACATACCATTTTATGAAATGATTGAAAACATAAAAACACATCACTTTTGGTTTTCAACAGATAAATCAATGTTAATCAAGTACAGTAGTCAATGAAAATAATAAACCATTGATGACTAGATAAAGACATATTCTGAGTAGGTCTCCAAACATCAGAATGAATGGTCATAAAAGGGATAGTACTTCTATGGTTACTCACATGATATGAACTTCTTTTATACTTAGATAACTCACATACATTACAAAATAAGGAATCTATAAAAGTTCTTTTAAACAAAGTGGTATATAATTTTTCTAAAGTAAAGAAAGAAGGATGTTCTAACTGTCGATACAACCGTAGGATTTTCCTATTGACATCCGTATTTCCGAAAGCAGCTTGATTCTCAATCATATTTCGACTTTTATTCAAAACATATAAGTCATTCTGCAATTTACCAGTGTCAATCGCCTTTCTTATTTGAAAATCCTGAAGTACACAATGGTTATGAAAAAATTCAATTTTACAGTTAACATCTCTAGTAAGGGCAGTAATGACTAAGAGATTGTAAGAAAACAGGCACATGAAGGACTGACGACAGTGGAATGGTCGGAATACAATAATAGAACATGTTACAAATACAAGAGTGTAAGATCCATCTACGACACGGAAAATAGGTCAGAAAATTTTTAGAAGAGTCAGTCATGTGTCTGTTAACTCCAGTGTCTATAATTAAGTATCAGAATTGTAAATAATAGGGAGAGAAACAGTATATGAGTTTACCATTTTTTGACGTATCAATAGAGAAAGAACAATCTGAATGGTGCCAAAAAATGCTCCAACACCAATGGAGACCAAAAACTGCTGCGAGACCGGAGGAGATCATCGGAGACAAGTCTGTCCGGCGAGACAGGAGAACCAGAGCGGGATCTAAGAGAGACTAGTCTAGAGCCGAAGATAGAGGCAGGCGCACACCGTAGGAGACCAAATCGCGACCGGATTCCAGCCAAAAAAGCTAGTAGACCCGCTTGTGCTCGGCCAAATGCGGTCGCACGGCTGGAAAAAACAAGGATCACACATGGCTGAATGAAGAGGATTTGCCGGTGCGAGGGATTGTGCGGCTGAAGTTGAGTGGTCTGTCCCATGCACAAAATACAGTGTACAAAATCAGATGGCCGTGTTGAGCTTCTAGTGCGTGAAATCAAGTAGAAGAAACGTCGGGATTTGTAGCATCAGCCGGCAGAACAGAAGACGTCGCGAACTAGACGGTCGTGCGCGAAGGAGCAACGCAAATCAGCCGTGTGCGAACAAAACTAAGAAGAGTGGGTCGGCTGCGGCCATAAAGAGAAACATCGCGAACTGAGGCTGTGCGTGATGAAGCAAATGCAAACAGCAGATGGGACTGGAGCAAAGGGATCAAGTAGGGTGGAGCAGGTCACTGGAATAGGGTGGTCGGCCTTCGGTGAGGTGAAGACTCCGTTGGGTGGTAAGAAGATTCTAGAGTTTGGAAAAAACTCTAAAGTAAAACCCTAAAATATTCTTATTGTGCTCTAATATCATGTAGAAATTTAAGAAAAACTATTTAATTTATTTCTACTATATTTTCGGTGTTTCAAATGACACGTATATATACAATAATTCTTAAATACAAATAAGAAAATTTTCCTTATAATAGAGATTGTAAATAATTATAAGAAATTAATGATAAGAATTATATAGGAAAAATATCACAATTACTTGACAACAAAATATTCATGTCAACAATTTCCATTAAAGAAAAATGAATACAGTTTGTAACCTCATTTCCCTTACCCAAGCCTCTTTCTTTTTGGAAATCCTAATTTGTCCAAACCTACTTGAAGGGAAAAAGAAAATCAATCATCTGCTAGGTATGAAACTAAGGGAAGGAGATCCAAGAGCTGATGCATGAGAGAAGCAAATACAGTGATCATATCATGGTCATTGAACTTAGTAAAATTAAACGAAGCACATCATTAATGTAAAGTCTATGACCAAAATCCAAACTTTAGAGATCAACTTAAGATTTCTATTCTTGATATTGGATCAATTATAGATTTCGTACAGAAGATAGCTGAAAATTTTATTCCATGGTTTTCTTTTATATTATCATATTATTCATAGGGTTGGATACCAAATCAGTATCCTCCAAAAATAGGACAGAACATATACTTCTAAAATGTTTAGGAAACTTTTCTTTATTTAGGATTTTAGTATCAAATCTAGATCCTCTTTTCTTCCTAGATTTCCTCCTAATATTTCTGCATATCTCTTCCTCTAGATTTTTTCCTAATATTTCTGCACTTATTAACTGGAAAATTGAAGGATCAAAGTCCAATTGCAGAATCCAACCTGTGATGCTAGAGAAAGGAATTTATATGTATCCAAAGCATAGCGAACCAAGGCTTCATTCTCCCCAGGGTTAATTGTACATCTGGCACAATGAAAACAACAGTGTCAACACATCCAGCTCAATTTTGTGAATCAGTTAAGTAAAAAAATAGTATAGAGAAAAAGGAATGAAAGAAAAAGGACAAGTAACTCAAATCTCAGTTATCATCAGCAATCAGAGAACACCATTTCAAAATCCTGATAAAGTTACTCCCATATAGCCATCCAATAGACCAAATAATGAAATAATCAAACTGAAATTTCTAATTCCTAATTCCCCTTGCTCTCCAATAAAACCTAAAACTCCTACCGTAGTAGAAAACTATGTACGAAATAAAATAAAATTATCAAAAAATTACAGATTTTCCTTGATAACAAATAAACTGTCAAAATCTTAAAATAACTTGAGTTACTGGATCACCAATAGATCCCAGATCTATGGGAAGAGCGTTGGCAAAGCTAACAAATATGAACATTTACTCAAAGTATCTATTGCTCTTTTACATTTTATAAATAGTCCATCCAGAAATAGTACAATAGATGCATACTACATGCAATAGAAAACCATGAACTCATGGCACATAATAAAACAATACTTAGAACAGTATGTTTATTCTCACGTTGAGTATACAATAACTCCACCAGGGCGAACCAATTGAACAGCCTGGTCAAACATTCTCCTTTGATACTTGCCATGGTTTCTCAAAGATTCAATCGTCTCCTGGGACAAAAAGAATAAGTTGAATCAATTATCAATTGTTATAAAAGAAATAACCAAATGGATTGAGAAGGAAATATAAGAGAAGAGCTTTAAAGAAGACAGATAAATCTGTTCCCGTGCTTTCTGAAATTATCCAAATCAGCCCCTAAATATGTTTTTCTTTAATATGAAAAAAAAGTAATAATAATAGAGAGAGGAAAAATATAAAGTACAAGTGGAGCACCAAAACCTCAAAAGGCTCCAAGAAGAACAGGAGAGAAAAATAAAGCAGGATAAACCCAATGTAAAGCAGCACCTCTGTCCTTTTCTTCATAGTTTTATTTCAAGTTCTAATCTAAATCTAATTATAGTTTTTAGGAATCCTAATCTTAGTTTTATTCTAATTTTTTAATCTAAATCTAAATCTAACCCTAAATAATATAATTTTTTAAATAACTCTAAATTATGACTATTCTTAGTTCCTTAAAAACCAATTTCCTACTAGACTCAGACTACTCCTCCATTCTGTTGCTTCCACAAATTTATTATAACATTTCTCCCCTCCTCAAATTGAAGCTTGTCCACAGGCGCCAAAGTGGAATATCTTGTCGTCCCTCACTTATCTCATTCATCTCTTGCCTCATCATTCTCAAATTCCAACCAAAATAGCTTTTTATACACATGCCCTGGAACAAATGATCCATCACAGTTGAAGCAAAGGCCCTTCTTCGTCCTCTTTTTAATCTGGTTTCTTACTCATTTTCTTAATAAACGGCAGGTTGGATGCTCCTATCTTGCTGTTGTCCTCTGATTTTGTTTGATCATCCTTTCTTTAATAGAGCCTTGCCAAACTCATATGAGTAGTGACATTACGTTGTTGTTGTAGCTTGACGCTAGCAATGATATACACTTGGAGACCACTGGTGAAGATCTCAACTTCTTGCTCAGGGATGAGGGCGGATGCACGTGCTAAAAGCTGCTCGAAATGTTGCTGGTACTTAGCAACAATTCCTTCCTGCTTCAATTTAATCAGTTCTCTCAATTCGTTTCTGTGTATTGGGGGACCGAATCTAAGGTTATAGGGGGATTTAAATTCTTTCCAAGAGAGCTCCGATCAGTCTCTCTAAATTTTAGGAACCATAGTTGGGCATCATCTTCAAGGTGGAAAGAAGCTAACCCGCCTTGTCCTCCTTGGCTGTCCTTTGATGCTGGAAGAAGTGCCCGTACCTGTTAATCCACCTCAATGGATCCTTTGAGCCATTGTATCTAGGAAAGCCTAAGCTCGCTAATCACCTCACCGTACTTCCACCTCTCTGTATTTTTTTTTTTTTTGAAATAACAAGGATAAATATATTAGCAAAGCACCAAGGAGGTGCCACTGTGTACAAAAAGTATTTACAGTTCAGTAAGACAATCAATCACATATCCAAAATCTTCCACCCTACATAAGTCATGACCAAGTAAAAGTGACCCAAATAAATGCAGCCAAAATCTTCTGCCTCTCTGTATTATTGTTGGAGTGAACTAGTTTCTTGTCTTTTCTTTTTGTTAATCTAGTGATGTCGGCAGTCTCCCTCCTTGTAGTCAACAATTCATGAGATAACCTTTCAACCTAAGCGGCAAGCTTGCACTACCCCTCTTCTAAGCGAACAGTGAGGCTCATTTAAAAGAACTTCCCATCTTTTAAAGAGAGAAACTCTTCGGATTAATTGCTTGATGATTTTATTAGTGATAATAGATATATTTATAAGAAAGCTAATTGACTTAAATCTCTATTGCAATTTTGGGAATCATATTTTTAGTTTTATCCTCCTCTCTGTCTAATATATTTCTTTTGCATTAGAAAATAATAATTTTCTTCATAAACTTCCCATTATGTCTAGAATATTTACTCATAAAAAAACTAAAAATAAGAATTCTAATAAAAGGAAAAAATTATCATAAAAATATTACTAAAAGATAGAAAATGAATTCCTAAGTGGTCCTGCATCTGCAGAGCTAAAGAAAAAGTGAAGCATTCCACATATATGTACAATGAATATATGTTATATTAAAAATCCACATGCACATGTAGCACCAAATTTATCTACCATTTTTCTGTTAATTTGTATAAAAGAAGATGACCAAAACAAGGAACAAAAGAAAACCCCTCAAGAGAAATGTTGAAAAAATTCTCATACCTCCCCAGCAAAAAGACGAGGTCTCAGACCAAGAGCGGAACAGGGAGCATCAAGCAGGACGCGATCAAAACTATTAGGATCAAAACCTTTAGAATTATCAACCCTCCCACCCAAACACTGATTTCGACCTGGTCCATTCTTCATTCTTCGCATATACTTCCTGATGTCAGCTTTGCTAACGTAAGTTCTCTCATTTGCTTTTTCATTGCGGACTAAAATAATTGAGAATTTTGGATGAATATATGAATTTTAGATCTTTTTTTTAAGTGCAGAACAAAACAAAAGAATAAGAATCATATAAAAATTATAAACAAAATGAGGAGGTGCACTACAAATCTAGATTTCATGAGACTCACTTGAACATTTGATACAAGGTTTAAACCAAATTTTCTCTGAAAGAAATTCTAAAACTCAAAGCAATCATATACAGGCACAGTTTTCCCTCATATTGAAGTAACCGCAGAAGTCCACAAAGATAAAACAGGGTAAGCATACCTTATTCCCCATTTCATTCAAGTGTAAAATCTCACATGATAAACAATTTTATTAGCTACCTTTATTTAATAATATGCCTTTCCTAGGAAAAATTAAATGTATAGATTCACCATATTTACACCACTCCAACCATTTTTTTGGTATTGGTGCCAAATTTTAGAATGATGAAGTTGAATCTCAAGCAAAAGAACCATAATTTTCTAACAAGTCAGATTTGATATAAAACATCAAAACAAAGACCAGGATAACATGAGATTAAAGATAGAAGTCCCAAAATACCAATAACAGACTATTCAATTAACAGATATCCTGATCATTGTTCAGCCACCTTTTAGTTATAATTCAAAGGTTTATTTCAAAAAAAATGTTATACTGTATTAAGCAGTACATGGTTTGGATCTGTAGACTGCAGTTCAAGTAGTATACTGTATTTTGTTTTTGAAATAAAAGTATAGTATTATATCATCGGTACCAAGGGGGTACCTCCCATTTACACATCATTTACAGCTCTATCAATTGATCTAATACTATTCCAAAATCCTCTATGTCCCTAATATCATGCCCAAAAATAAAAAACCAGAAGTATGAATCCATCTATTCTTAATGTAGTTGAAATCTTTCTCAATCCCATCAAAAGCTCTAAACTTTCTTTCTTTCCACACTACCCACATTATTGAGATTGGAATAAGCATTAAGTTTTTGTTCTTTTAACACAACCCAACCCATGCCCACAATTCATCTTTCACAGATCCAGCTATAACCTATTTGACCCCCCAATAATCCATAAATCATTGTCCATAAATTGTATGCCAGTGGACACCACATCAGCAGACACTGCATAAATCATTATTTATAACCCAAATAGTATACTGTATTAAAGATTACAAAAAAAAATTGCAAATGCCGTAGTAAGTACAACCAGAAGAAGAGCAGAGACAGGAATGGAGGAAAATGCTAAGTTATCTACTTGTGAAAAATCAAGAATATAATAGTTTGTAGCAAGTGAGAAGACTTTCCATAACAAGAACATGCTTTTCATCATATTCAGGAAGATAGTGCATCAAATTAGCAGTACTTGCCTACCTTTTTCTGTGCAAGTTGCATCAGCTTTTAATCTTTCAGCATCACCAGATGATATATTCTCATCATTGAACCTCAATGATTCAGAACCTTGAATAGTTACAACACCATTACTATTGCCAAGAGAAATATTATTTTCATTTCTTCGACAAACAGCTTTTAGAGCATCAAGTTTGTATGTAGTTATACAATTCAACCCCATCTCAGTAGCCAATTTCTGAATGTCTAGCACCTATTAGGAAACAAAAACCCAAGCTCTCAGAACACTGTATTTTGAGAAGAGCAAAAACCATTTAGAATGTTAAGAACTCCCCTTTCAATGAAACAAATTACATAAAATTACTAATTCCTTGTGTTATCTAAATTTGACTCTTCAATCTCTTGGACCTACTTAAATAACCATTAACCCTTCATTACATTACTGATGAGAAAGATGCAAGCTTTTGACAAACTCTCCATGAAACAGGTTAAGGATTGTCAATACAATAAAAACAAAGTGGAATAGATAACATCAATCAAACTTTGGGCTTAATTTTGAAATTATACAGTTTGTATCATCATGGTTCATCCCCAAAAATACGTATATACGCACGCAAACACATATATATTTCTATCACCATGGTTCATAACACTTTAGCGATGAACCAGGATGATACAACAATTTACATACATCAGTATTAGGGGTTTATAAGTCTACAACCTTGCCATTTCCCTACTAACAATTTACATACATCAGTATTAGGGGTTTATAAGTCTACAACCTTGCCATTTCCCTACTAATACAGAATGTCACAATAAAGACTGTCTGTTTCAGATAGTTTGGAACGCAGAGCATTAGATACTGTGGTCGATAGTGTCTGAAAAGCCCAGGGGGATGCATCCAGAAAATTTTTTCCGTTCATCTCTTTATTCAAAATCGAAATGTTCACTACCATCAACATGCAAAAATATCGGGCAACAAGAAAAATATTCGACTCTACAACTAAACTAAAAATGGAATCAAACGCAACTAAACACTTCACAAGGGAACATCCCAATTCCCAATTACCTATTACACACATGAAAAGGTAATCCAATAAGTTAGGATAACATATGATGCAGGATCCATATTATATAAAGTTTGTCAAACTTAGTAATATTTCTAGGTCGAAAGTTGTACCTTGTTATGAGATCTGTCAACTGCAATAACCTCTCCTTCATCCTTCATAAGGATAGCAATGGCAGTTGTTTTCCCTCCAGGGGCTGCACACATATCTAATACTCTTTCACCCTTTTGAGGATCTACAGCCAAAAAAGAGAAGTGAAAATAATTACAATTCCACACCAAAATTTTAGAAGGAAAAAAAAAATAAACAGCAGTTTAACCAAATTTGCACAATAGGAGATCATAAACCTTAAGCAAAAAGTATACCTCAAGCAAAAATCTTAAGCAAAAAGTATAAATATGGTAACTCAGGTTACTTACATGTGAAGGCAAGTTATAAGCAAGTGTTTCACAATCTTGAGTTGTCATGTGGTTTAGCATCTAAGGGGCATGGCATATGGTTTGACAGGGGTTGCAAAGGCACATACATACCTAATAGGCAGAGCATAGGTTACTTACATGTGAAGGTAAGTTATAAGCATGTGTTTCACAATCTTGAGTTGTCGCGTGGTCTAGAATCTAAGTCAGGGGTACGGCATACGGTTTGACAGGGGTCAGAAAAGCACATACGTACCTAATAGGCAGAGCATATGTTACTTCACCATATTGGTCGTAAAAAGTAGCGCAGAGGGCGTTGTACCAGGCCACAAGAAAGCACGCACGTGGGACACACGCCACACATGCCCATGGCCATGAGCTTATGGGCTCAAATCCGGATAAGTTGGGCCTTCTTGAAGCCAACCTGCATACACGGCCCAAGGTAAGACCCATGAGAACCAAGGTACCCGACCCAAGCGGCCAAGAGCCAAAACCCAGAGGCCCACGGGTCCCTCTTCCAAGGGTCGATCCAAAAGTGGTTTGGGATGCCCAAACCGCAAAGAGCTAAGGGCCTTAATCCCGAGGTCCATCTTGAAGGGCCAAGAAGCGGCTTGGCCGCCGCCCAAGACGAAGGCCAAGACCCGGCCAAGTCCGGCCTTGCCTTCAACTGCCCAAGTCCGAAAAAGCCCAAGAAAGAAACGGGTCAACCGCAAGAGGAGGCTCATCCTCCTTGATTCGAATGGGGAGGAGGAGAAAGCAATCCGAGCCCAAAAAGGAGAAGGAACAAGAAGATTCCTTGGGGAAGCCATCGGCCAAGGAGCTCCTTGCCTTGCCGAACTCAACCACCATGGAGATGGAGGAAAGAAAAAAGAGGAATTCCATGCACATGAGGAGACCAGTCTCCCACATTCACTACAAGTCCAAAAGCAAGAAGAATTCCACATATCCATGGAAGAATACAAGCTGAAAAAAGAATAATTCAATTCAAGAACTATCAACCAAGAAGATGAGAAAAGAATTCAACTTGAAAAAGAAAATGGGAGCACCATGAAATCGGCCTAGGAGAAAGTATCCATGCCAAAGTCATCTTGAAGACTCCTAATCCAAATCTAGGAAATTTCTAACAAGACTTCTATTCAAGATCCGTCAAGAATTAAGAAAGAGAGAAGAAGGATGAATTGGAGCGCAAGTAGGAATCCAGGTCAAGAAAAAGTCCATATTCAACTACAAGGAGGTGTTCTACTATTTTAATTGATTTAGTGGTTTGAATTATCTTATGAGATAAAGTTTAATTATTTTAATATTTTAAATATAAGTATTTTAATTAAATTTAAGTATAAAAGTTTAGACAGTAAATTAAAATCCTATTCCAATTAGGATTAGTAATAAGAGCCTATATAAAGACCTTAATGCATAGATTGTAATCACAATTCAATTTATTAGTAAAAGTTAAAATTTTTACTTTCTCAAAATTAGCTTGTTAAGTGTTCTTCAAGTTCTTCAAAGTTGGAGAGTTTTCCTAAATTTTGTTGAGCCGAGCAGTTGGAATCGACTTATCGAGTAAGTCATGATGTCTTTCCTTCTTTTATTTTTCTTATTATCTTATTTTTACATGCCATATAGGTGGTTGTGGATTCAATTAAGAAGAGGGATTTAGGTGGTTAAGTCTTTTGATTACATGCATTGGTTGAGGTTTCAGGAATCAAAACAATCCTCCGCATACCCTCCCTCGTCAGAGTTGGTGGTTGGGTGAGGAGATATGAAGGAAGAGGGGAAGGAGATTTCACAGAGGAAGGAAACCGTAAGGTGCCCACATTGCAAGGTAGATCTTCGAGTTACCATGTTTTTGGGTGATCTGAAAAGAGAGGAACATAAAGGTGTTCGAGGGCATTGAATCCAACTTTGACAAATTCAAGGATAATTGATTCCATACTCTAAATTTTTTGTTAAGGGGTCATATGTTGTATTCTATCGAGGATTATGGAAACCTTATAGATATTTTGATTAACTTGATAAATATTGTACATGAGTTGCACCTCTTCATGCCTGTGATTATATATACTTTTTATCTTTAAAAAAAAGTATATAGCTCTCCAATTTAAGAAATCACATTTGAGTATCCTTCTACACAAAAAGAAGCATGCTCAACTTTAACCTCATCTATCATATGTTGATCTCGAAAAGAAGTGCTTATAGAAGTTTGACCAAGCTAAGGAATTGTGTCACGACTGAAGTCGGAAGCCAACTAATTGATAAGAGTAATTGTTCTCCATGTTCTAAGTTTTTGCCAGAGCCAAGTAATTGCTTATCACAATAGCTTGTGCTACTGACTTTTGCTACAACAACTCATCAAACCTAGTCTGAGAAAGCTCTTGATGAAGAAAATCAATTTGCACTATGAGCTCATTCTTCTATTCCTCCAACTTTTAAGGAACACCTCATACTACTACCTTAATTTTAAAAATCTCTCATGATTTCTACTAATGAAAATTTGTAAAAAATTTATTTATTTATTGAATTTTTTACTCATGATACTTAATTTACAACAGTAAAATATATATAAGAGAAGATTTGGAAGAGTTTTAGTATGAAACTAAAAATAAATCAATCTCATAAAAGAAAAAGAACTTGTAATTATGGAAGTCAACTATGATTCTGCTTAAAAGGAAGATTTTCCTAAAGATACCAACCTGTATAAGAATTGAACTTTTACGAGAAGTTGGTTTTCTATGAAGTCCAAATAAGTTATGGTCCCATTACTAACACCAAAAACCTATGTTCTTCAAAGAACATGAAACTTTACATTGAATTGTCGAATAATTTTATTCATTAATTCATTTAATTTTTATAGAGAGCTACTGCTTCACATCGTAGGATCCAAAATTAATTTCTTGTTCAAATCCAAAAAATAGTCTAATACCTTTTTTTTGAGATACAAAATAAGTATATTAAGCATAAGGCACCAAAGAGGTGCCGCCCCTCTACAGAAAATTCATAGATCTGTTAAAATATCAAAAACTTTTCCAAAATCATCTCACCTATATACATCATGCCCAAAATTAGAGCTCCAAAAACATGTAACCAACTATTTCTAATTCTGTCCAAATCCCTCACACACTCATCAAATGTTCTATTATTCATCTCTATTCCCACCACCCATAAAATAGCTAAAAGAATGAGTTTTGTAATTTTCGAGTTCTTCCCAATCACATCCCATGCCCAAAGTTTGTTTTTCACCGTACCCCCAATCATCCAATTGATAACCAACAAACTATAAACCATATTCCATATACTATAAGTCACCGAACACCAAAGCAATAGATGGCTCTATGATTCAGCCTCCTCCTTACATAAATATCAACCATTAACCACAATGCGCCCCCTTCTCATCAACTTGTCGGTGGTGATGATACATTCCCAACTCATTTCCCAGGTAAAAAAAGCAATTTGGTGGCGCCTTCACTTTCCATATCTGCAAAGCTACAAATCTCACACCTTCTCTCTTACTTTTGGCTAAAAAGTCAAAAAAGACAGCCTAATACCAAAATCATAAACCAAAAATAACACTAGATTAAAGATAACTTAAAGAAAAAAGATACATCAAACAGGAAGATTGAAGTCATAATTAGAATTAGTGTTGCAATCAAAGCTGATGCTCACAATTTTGACACCCAAAATTGACAATATAGATACCTGAAATTCACACCTTTTAATAGGAACAAAATGCAAAAGAGAAAAAATTACTTAAACCAATTTCACCATAGGCAAAACAAATAGGTGTTAATAGACATTAAGAACTTAAGAAAACAACAATGTTTACCCAGTGCATGAGCAGTAACAATGCTTGGCAGGTTCTGAAGAAAAATTTCCCCCTCAAGCACATCTGAGAAATAAAATACAAAAGATAATAAGAGAAAACTAATTTTTCAAACCAAACAATGGAAACTAAGCTGCATAAAATACTAAATAAACAACAGATAGGCCATAAAAAATGTGAAAATGCTGAAAATGAGTATCTACATGGTGGAAATATTGATGAACAAATGAACCTTACTCTACTGCACTACTCCCCATTACAGGAGACAAGTGCTATAAGATGGCAAGTCCTATTGCATAGAGAAGAACAACAGTTTGTTGAGAACTATAAACCAAGTTTCTTTTTCTTTTGTTGAGTTGTCAAGCCACTTTGGAAAAGCTGGGATTAATCCAGAAGCCAACCTCAGTCATTCTCATGAAGGGGCAGAAAGTATTGAGTCATTCATAGGATGCAATTTCAGTTCAGTTTTTTAATTCTCAGTTCGGTATTTTGACTGTATATCTAAAAATATATATATTACTCGATTTCAGTCAATGAAAACTATAAACCAAATTATATTTATGATTATGATCTCACAATCAATGCATCTTGTCTATAAACCGTAAGGCCAATTTTTCTTGTGCAATTAAAAGTTACCATCAGCATAACCAAAGGGCAAGAAACAACTTTTCTAGATAGAAAAAGAGAGGTTGGAGATGAGCAAATGTCAGAATCCGTTAATAAGATTAGTGTATAATCAGTAATTAAAAAATAAAGTTACAGATCAAATGTTTCCAGCCAAGCACTTTACTCAAGGAAATCCTGTCATACAATAGCTTAACAATTTATGATTCTGATCTCACAATCAATGCATCTTGTTTATAAACCCTAAGGCCAATTTTTCTCATGCAACTAAAAGTTACCATCAGTACAACCAAGAGGCAAGAAACAACTTTTCTAAATAGAAAAAGGGAGGTTGGAGATAAGTAAGTGTCAGAATCCGTTAATAATATTAGTTCATAATCAGTAATTACAAAACAGAGTTACATATCAAACGTTACCAGTCAAACACTTTACTCTAGAAAATTCTGTCATACAATAGCTTAACATGGCAAGCATAACTAATAAGAAATACACCAAATTATATTTATACTTCTGATCTCACAATCAATGCATCTTGTTTATAAACCCTAAGGCCAATTTTTCTCATGCAACTAAAAGTTACCATCAGTACAACCAAGAGGCAAGAAACAACTTTTTTAGATAGAAAAAGGGAGGTTGGAGATAAGTAAGTGTCAGAATCCGTTAATAATATTAATGCATAATCAGTAATTACAAAATAGAGTTACAGATCAAATGTTACCAGGCAAGCACTTTACTCGAGGAAATCCTGTCATACAATAGCTTAACATGGCAAGCATAACTAATAAGAAATACACCAAATTACATTTATGCTTCTGATCTCACAATTAATGCATCTTGTTTATAAACCCTAAGGCCAATTTTCCTCGTGCAATTAAAAGTTATCATCAGTACAACCAAGGGGTAAGAAACAACTTTTCTAGATAGAGAAAGAGAGGTTAGAGATTAGTAAGTGTCAGAATCCGTTAGTAATATTAATGCATAATCAGTAATTACAAAAGAGAATTACAAATCAAATGTTACCAGCCAAGCACTTTACTTAATGAAATCCTGTCATACAATAGCTTAACATGGCAAGCATAACTAATCAGAAATATACCAAATTACATTTATGATTTGATCTCACAATCAATGCATCTTGTCTATAAACCCTAAGGCCAATTTTACTCATGCAATTAAAAGTTACCATCAGCACAATCAAGGGGCAAGAAACAACTTTTCTAGATAGAAAAACGGAAATTGGAGATGAACAAGTGTCAGAATCCGTTAATAATATTAGTGCATAATCAGTAATTACAAAACAGAGTTACAGATCAAATGTTACCAGCCAAGCACTTTACTCAAGGAAATCCTGTCATATAATAGCTTAACATAGCAAGCATAACTAATAAAAAATACTAAAAGATGACAGCAAACCATTGCAATAAATAATAATTCCGACTGCAGCACTTGCAAAAAGATATCATTAGAAAATTAATATACCATGAAAAGAAGGCAATTTGAATACTCGATTATTCATATCCACAGCCAGTCCTTCTGAGACACGGAAGATCCCAGCCCTTGACATCATCGTTTTCCCTTCCCCAATATAAAGTCCATCTCGTTCAACATAGTAAGGATCTACAAAAATAACAAAACACACAGGAATTCCTTACTTTTCAATAAATTTTAAGCTTATGATAATGAAGGAGTTCACTAGCAAACCCAACAATAGCATAGGAAATGTTAATTCACGTAAGGATATGATGATATCTTTTACTAAATTTATCATATGACTAATCTATAACTTTTTTAAAAAAATAAAAGTGTGAGAAAGTATATTAATGAGGTACCAAGGGGGCACTGCCCATGTACAAAATTATTTACAAATCAATTAATATATCTATAATATTGCCAAAATCATCCATAAAATCAAGGTTATGCTCTAAGATAGTAGAGTATATGGCTCATCTATAGCTATTAAATTGACTAAAGAGAACTGAAGAATTAGAGAAGAATAACACAATTAGAAAGTCAATGTTATAATTGTTGTACTGTATTACTTCAAAAATAAATAAACAAATAACAATTCTCATACTGTATATTTCAAAAACACATGTTGTACTGCAATTAACTGTGCCAATTTACATGCACACAGAGATAGAATAAAGACAACAATTGGAAAAACAGGTGGTGGTGAAGAGTGCTTAACTGAGATTTGATCCCTTATAACTTAGATGTCGAGTTGCAGAAAATAATATCTAAATTTAGACAGGCTTCAAGAGAAATAAAACTACAATTTATATGTTTATAAAGCAAAAAATGTCATTAATTTGTTGTATTTTTAAAAAAAAAAATCATCTAAAAGATGCTTACTTCCCAAATCCCAATAAACCACTAAGTGACAAAAACAACAAAAAACAATTAAGAGGTTAACACGTTTGGCATATGATACTTATATTTGAAGGTAATGTTACAAAGGAAAGACATCTTTCATAACTATAAATAATCAAGGTCAATCCTAAAGTCAGAAACAGCATTCAAAACCTTTCATCCTTCCGGCTATGACAACCTGCACATGATGTTTGCTAATCCACATTACTAGTCCCAGCAAATAAAAGAGTGCCTTGACTGGCATATCGCAAGTTCGACTAGGACTCACATGTTTCACATATTATCCACTAATATTTTTAAGATCAAAATCCACGTAATTAATTTTCCATCACTAAAAGAAAATGAAGCCCATTAATTTAATCATAATCCATCCTTAGAATAGATATTGGAATGTGCTTCTTGCCTGTAGGTGATCCTTGTAGAACAGTTCCACGTGTCATGCCAATACTCCATCCACCATTAAGACCAGCTTGTTCAACAGCAACAGAAACTGCAACTACATCTCCTTTCTCAACATGCGCACTACAGGCCATCACACCAGGGACATACACCTACAGTCAGACCAATATGAAGCACAAGAAAGTGCTCTAAGTCACAACTAAATTCCTTGTCAATATGCAAGAATCACATATTATTAGCATTCAAAGTCACAATAAACATGGGAACAACACAACTCCCCCCACCCCCCGGTTGGGCCCTCAACCAATAGACAGATTACATAATGACTATAAAGCACATCCATATGAAACGGAGAGAGCACTCACTTCTTTTACAGAGAAGATGTTTGTACTGATTATTATAAAGTGCCAGACATGAAAAATTCTCATTGCTTAAAACTCTTCTCTCCTAATTCCAGTGATCTACAAATGATTGGATCAAATCAAAATGTAAAATTAAAACCTTTATTAGTTGCTCAAACAATAGTAATTATTAGATGAACCAAATAGACTTCTTTCTCCTGAAATTTGTTTTATGTTTGACCAAGGTTAAGAGAGTAACTGTCATCTTTCTCTCCACCATTCAAAGTCACAATAAACATGGGAACAACACAACTCCCCCCACCCCCCGGTTGGGCCCTCAACCAATAGACAGATTACATAATGACTATAAAGCACATCTACATGAAACGGAGAGAGCACTCACTTCTTTTACAGAGAAGATGTCTGTACTGATTATTATAAAGTGCCAGACATGAAAAATTCTCATTGCTTAAAACTCTTCTCTCCTAATTCCAGTGATCTACAAATGATTGGATCAAATCAAAATGTAAAATTAAAACCTTTATTAGTTGCTCAAACAATAGTAATTATTAGATGAACCAAATAGACTTCTTTCTCCTGAAATTTGTTTTATGTTTGACCAAGGTTAAGAGAGTAACTGTCATCTGTCTCTCCACCATTCAAAGTCACAATAAACATGGGAACAACACAACTCCCCCCACCCCTCGGTCGGGCTCTCAACCAATAGACAGATTACATAATGACTATAAAGCACATCCATATGAAACGGAGACAGTACTCACTTCTTTTACAGAGAAGATGTCTGTACTGATTATTATAAAGTGCCAGACATGAAAAATTCTCATTGTTTAAAACTTTTCTCTCCTAATTTCAGTGATCTACAAATGATTGGATCAAATCAAAATGTAAAATTAAAACCTTTATTAGTTGCTCAAACAATAGTAATTATTAGATGAACCAAATAGACTTCTTTCTCCTTAAATTTGTTTTATGTTTGACCAAGGTTAAGAGAGTAACTGTCATCTTTCTCTCCACCATTTGAAGGCTTGGATTTTGTGGATTAGATTGTTTTCTTTGTTTGAGTAGAGTCGGCGTGTCCTCCTACTCTAGATATTTCATCTCTTCTACCTTATTGGATATTAGGAAGGACCAAGAAGCATAAGCTGCTATTGACCGGGGCTATTTTGGATAGTTCGTGGATCATCTAGTTGAAAACAGAATGCTAGAATTTTCAAGGATCATCTTCAAACGCATAACACGGTCTGACACAGGATTATTGTCTGTGTTTTTGAAGTGGATGCCTTCATCTGCTTTGCATAGGGATTAGACTCGTAACTGCCTTGAGGCTTTTTATATTAATTTTTGTATTTCTTGTTTCTTTGTTTTAGGGTGAAGGAATATCTTATCCTCTCCCTCTTTCATAACTTTTCTTTCTCTTCAATAAAGTTCTTCTTTATATATATAATAAAAAGAAAAGCTTAGAATACGACTTTTTTCTTGAAAAAAAAAAGAAAAGAAAAAAATAGTAGGGGACTGGGGAATATAATTATAGAAAAAAGCCACAAATTTTTCAAACAGCAAATACACATATGTAAAAGAGCAACTACCATTATTTATGTAATACATTATTAATAGACTTTCTTTAAAAAAATAAAGCACATTGTTAAGAGACTCGAAAGTACTAAACCTTCAAAAGTGATCTAACAGGTGATCTCTTATTCATATTGCAACGCCGATGTAAAATTTTCTTACCTGAGCACCTCTAAGAACTGCTTCAGCACATTTCCTGCTAACAATAATCTCTTTCGGAGGCTTGTCAGGCGCACAACCATGGTTAATGACATGCGGCCCTGAACCCTTAACAAATAGAACATAGTCTAAACCTGGAATCTGAGACTTAGAGATAAGACCATCTGTATCCATTTTGGTTAAATTAGTTCCATCTGCAGCATTTTCAGGCCCTGAGTTTTGTAAGATTTTCTCTAACTTCTCACTAACAGCATCACTTGTTGTTTTGAGTGTATTCACGCGTATGCAAGAGTAGCATGATGGACGCCTAATTTAAACACAAAATATAGGAGACTGAGTAATCAGTAACAAGAACAGCAAATAAATTAAAGTAGCTCTCAGAAACCAAGAAAGAGTTTGGTGAGAATTCAGTTGACAGATGAAACGATATGAATACTAGAACATCCTACAATACCCCTCGAAAGAATACATTCTAATATATATATATATATATATATATATATATATCCATCCTACCACAAAACTTAACGAGCTAACCATTCAAAACATTGTCGAAAGGCAAGTACTCGTATATCCATTCTAACATTGTCGAAGGCTCAACACTTTTCCTCTGTATTTTTAATCTTAGACCTTGAAACTATTCCAGTTAACTAAGCAAAACAGTGGTATTAGTCCGCTCCTACTTAAGCAGAAGTCCATGATACCTCTGACTCACAAACTTCATTAGAGTCAAATTCAAATTGATGAACTCAAAAATGGATCGCAAAGTAGAGAAGGAGACAGAGACGTGATCTCACGTAAGAGCCTTGGAGATGCGAGTAAAATGCTCCGCGCCGTATGCCTTGACAAAGTAGTCTTCAACCTGAGGATTCCAATGCAACACCGGGTTGTAGCAGTAACGCTCTGACGAATCCATCTTCGCCTGCTAATGCATTTCCAGACAAAAATATCCTATCAATGCTATATATATATATACATGTACGCAGGCAAATATCAAATTTATGTAACAGAAGACATTTGCGGGATTATGGAGGGAGGAAGTACCGAGGGAGTAGAAGTAGTGTTGCGGAGGTTGAAGAGGGTTTTGAGGAATGCCCTGGCTTTCTTCATACGGAGCTCATGAAATGGTTTCTTTTAAGCCTAACATTATTTGGGCCTTCGTTTGATACCAAATGCTACATGAACACTTTTGGTACTAAAACTAAAATATTGTTATTTGGAATCCTAGTCCGAATTATGGACCGAGTCGTTATAATTTTATCGGATGTCCAATCTTAATATTATTTGTTATATTTTATATTAATTGTATTGTATTATTTTACATCGATATGAATAACATAAGTGGGTCGGATAAGTGAAATTTTTTAAAAAATATTATGTTTTATATTAATTAAATACAGTTATCACGTTTCGTGTTGCTATTTAAAAATAAAATAATTATAACGAATAAAAAACTATCAAAATATAAATAAATAAACATAACATAAATAATATATCAACCGTTGCAAAATTTAATGTTATTATTTAGTATATTTTTTTACAAAAAATTGTGAATTCGAGTTAAATTATTTTTTGTTTATATATTTTTTTATTAAGATATACAAATTTTATCAAAACGAGATATGTAATCCAATTCTTTTTGTCCATAAATGGGCACAAGTACTAATAAAGTTAAAGGTTTTTAATTTTTTGTGTGCGTCTTATTTCAAATTTTATTTTAATTGTATTATTATTTGATATATTTATTTTTTTTTAAAAAAAAATTGTATATTCAAATCGAGTTGTTTATCATATGTATTTTTTTATTAAATGTTACCATATATCTTATAAATAAATATAAAACTCAAGATTTTTTACTAGTAAATAAGTATTAATATCAATAGAGTCAAAAACTCTTGGTCTCCTATGTATGTATTTATTTATTTAAAATTATTTATATTATATTATAATTTATATTTTATCATCTGTTATTTATATTATATTATAATTTGTATTATATTTTATGTGTATCGTTTTCTTAATTAAGAGTTATAGTTTTTATTATAACTAAATATAAAACTCAAGAACTTTTATTCATGAATAAGAATTAATATTAATATAATAGAAGATTTTGATATTTGTCTTTATTTAAATATTATTTTTATTATATTATAATTTATTGTTATTTAATTGATAAATAAATTATTTTTTATTTAATAAAAATTAATATAATAATATAATTAAATTATTAAAAAAAGAGGAAATATTTACAAGCTTTTAAATATTTATTGATAATTATATAAAAATATGTTTAATAATATTAACTCATCAATCTAGCCTTTATATTTTAATATTATTAACGTGACCATCGACTGGCCCCACATTGTACACGTGGATGCAATCTAATCAAAAGGTGATTAGTGAATCTTCCTCATTTTATTCTCCTGGTCGACTCAAATCCACGCAAACTTGCAGAGAGAGAGTAATGGCTCTGATCCAGCTTTCTTCGATTTCCTCATCATTCTTCTCTTCCTCAAGTAAATTGGAGGCGAAGCCTGTTAGTAGAATCTCCATCAGCAACACCAAGTCTTGTTCAATCTGCAAAGCTTCGTGGCAAGAGGTTACTAGTCTCTGCAAATTTTCCTAAACTCTGGTGGTTTATGCTTGTATTGAAGTGTCATTTACTCTCTGTAACACTTGTTTAATTGGTTCATCTGTTTTTGCTCGTGGTTAAAGCTCGCAGGAGTGTTGGTGTTCTCGGCGATTCCTTTCACGGCAGTCAAGGCCATTGCTAACAGCCAGCTTGGAGAGTTGCTTCAGAGGAGAATGGAAGAGAAGAAAACGGAGGCGGTTGAAAATTCTTCCAAGTTCAGGGCCTTAGCTGAGAAGGCTCGAAGCGAGAGGTAATTATCCTTGTAAACAATTGAACCTCGCTAGTTTTGAAAAATTTTCTGCTCTGCTTTTTCATTATTGCTTACCTTAACTTTTCAGAAATTGTGAACCTCGTTGGTCAAGTAATTGAGCGCCAGTGTTCTGTATCATACTTCATTAGAAACTGTGATTTCAATTACATTGAAACAACGAGTTATATTTACATAAATCCGTGTTTATGTTACGTTTTATAATTTGCAATTAAGGACTTTGGCGGAGGTAATCAAATTCTAAACAGTGGAAACTGCTTTTTGTTTCTTTAAGCAAATCTAAACTCTGGTTAGGACTCAAAATGTTATATAGCACGCAGTATGAGACCTAACAAAGTTTTTACTTCATGGTTTATGCAAATGAATGATCATATCATCCCAATCTGCAGGAAAGAAATAAATTTCACAAAAGAAAATTAGGGAGCTGCTTTGGAGGTTGATATTTTTGGTTTTGTACTTCATTTAAGTTCTGAAGAAAGTACTAACGTGAGACGACCAAGTGAGTGCTTGAAAGGAAATCAAAACATGGCAAGTTGAGTGTAAAGGAAGAATTAGAGTGTTATGAGTGTTAGAAAAATTAGAACGAAAGATGAAGCTAATGGCGTTGTATAGGTGAAGGCATTCATTTTGAAACAAATCTTGGCTATTAAAGTTTATGGTTTCTAGGAATAGTCTACTCTTTCAGGGTAGCTACCTGCTATGACTCTTATGATGGAACCGAGCTGCAACTTAAGGTAAATATGAGTATTAGTTCCAATTTAGGTTGATTAAACACATGAGATCCAAATGTCTATTTCTATTGTTTCTTATAACCTTTAACAAGTCTATTCATTTTAAGATAATTTCTCCGATATTTCAGCCTATGGTATGGAGAAGAGCGTCCCCGCTGGCTTGGGCCAATCCCATATGACTATCCCGCATATCTTGCAGGCGAATTCCCAGGAGATTACGGCTTTGATATTGCAGGTCTGAGCAAGGATCCTGTGGCTTTCCAGAAATATTTTAAGTATGTCCATTTCTAAAGAGTTATACCTGTTCAGAATCATCTTCTCATCTAATAATTTTGAAGTTATTCAAATTCAAATTTCTCAACTTTTTCTACATGGAGCTTCTTCTCGTGGTTATCTCAACAAGTCTTTGTAATCTTATGTGGTTATTCATCTATTCATCTGAATTAATTCTGATAATTTGGTGTGATGTAAATTCTGTTCAGAATCATCTTGTCATCTAATGGTGTTGATGTGATGCAAATTGGAATTTATCAACTTTTTCTGTATGGAGCTGCTGCTTGTGGTTATCTCATCAAGTGTTTTAATCTTATGTGATTTGTAGAATGTTCGTATGTAGAAATGTATATATATATATATATATATATATACATATATAAATATATGTATATTTACATTAGGGACAACTTAGTCTTTTCTCAAGTAGTTAGGAGAGTTGGTATTGTTAGGACAGCTGGGTGTTCTATCCACTAATTTTTTAGTTAGCATCTTTTAATAGTTTTTGTCTTGACCAAAGGCCTATATATTTGGCACATTTGTACTCATGAAATTTGGAAAGAAAATTAGAGAATTTTTTCTTGTCACACAAACTCTCTCCTTGATTTCTTCATGGTATCAAAGCGGCAACTCTGATCCAAAATCTTTCATCATCCAACTCAAGCCGAAATGGCCATGGATGAGCAAAACTCCTCTCACATTGATCATGTCTCGGGTTCCTTCAATCCAATACCTATCAACCATTCTCACATTGATTAGACACCTTCATTTGTCATTGGACACAGACTGAATGGGAGTAATTATCTCCAATGGTCTTCATCCGTTCTCATGTTCATCCGAGGGAAGAGCAGGGATGAATACCTTACGGGAGAAGCTGTTTAACCCCCAGCAAATGATCCAAGTGCTCGTTCATGGAATGCCGAAAACAATCTGGTAATGTCTTGATTAATCAACTTAATGGTGACAGAGATTGGAGAAAATTTTTTACTGTATGAAACTGCGCATGACATCTGGGTGGCCACACGCGAGTTTTACTCCAGCCGAAACAATACCTCTGCCACATTCAAAATCGAGACTCAGCTGCACGACCTGCGACAGGGGGAGCTCATTATAACACAGTACTACAATGCACTCTCTCGACACTGGCAGCAACTCGATGTTTTCGAGGAACACCCGTGGAATTGTCCTAAAGACTCGAAACTTTTTAAAACTCACACTGAACGCAAAAGGGTCTTCAAATTTTTGATGGGAGACGAGGTTCGTGGTCGCGTTCTGAGTACAAAGCCGCTGCCGAATCTTAGAGAAGATTTCTCTGAATTTTGTCGAGAAGAGAGTAAAAAGAAGATCATACTGGGTGATTTTTACTCTAGTGTGAACCCGATGGACGTAACTTTTGCCCTTGCTGCTCAGAGGAAACCGCTGCTCAGTGAACCTTAGCATGGTGCCCTAAATCACGATGCACGCTTTTGCTTTTGTCGGGCGTACTTCTGAAACTGGAGGAAAGAAAGGGAAACCCTGGTGTGATTATTGCAAAAAGCCGGGTCATATTAGGGATAAATGCTAGAAATTACATGGCAAGCCAGTAGATAAGAAAAATTACAAAAATGACACTCAGGGCAACATGGTAATTTTAGAAGAATTATCCCATGCAGCCAGTACTACAAGCTCTCCCTTCAGTCCAACCCAATTAGAGGCCCTCATGCAAATGTTTTCTCAGAAGGGTATTCTCGGTAATGCTTCCGTTGCTCAGAGAGGTAATTGCTTACTCAGTTTATCTGCTTACTTTATGAAAAAGCAAATGTGGATTATTGATTCAGGAGCATCTGATTATATGACCGAAGACAGTACGCTCCTTCATCGGTACAGTAAACGTAAGGAAATCTCATCCATCAGAATTGCTGATGGAACAAGTTCTAGAGTTGCAGGAGTTGACTCAATCATTATATCACTAAATTTGATATTGTAGTCCATTCTTTATGTTTCTAATCTATACTACAATTTTCTATATGTAAACAAATCATGTAACGACTTGAACTGTGTTGTTAAATTTGATAGTGATTCTTGTGTTTTTCAGGATTTGGCCACGGGGATGATAATTGACAGTGCTAAGAAGGACTCAGAACTTTATCTTCAACCAGTCAAAATCTCACCTCCTAATAGACAAACTTTAAGTGCATTATGTGTTAATTCAGTATCTATAGGATGTTCGAATATTGAAGAATCTATTTTGTTATGATATTATAGATTAGGTCATACAAACTGTATGTACTTAAAATAACTATTTTCTGCTTTATTCAAAAATAAAAATCCAAGTTCATTTCAATGTGAAATATGTCAATTCTCTAAATATACTCGCAATTCATATCCCAGTATTGCTTATAAACCCTTAAAACCCTTTGCATTGATTTATAGTGATATCTGGGGGACTGGTACGGGTAAAAAATATTACTGGTACAAAATGGTTTGTCTCTTTTATTGATGATCACACTAGAATAACCTGGGTTTATATGATAAAAGACAAATCTGAGATTGATGAAATCTTTCAAAAATTCAACACTATAATTCAAACCCAATTTCAAACAAAAATACAAGTATTGAAAACAGATAATGTATGTGAATAATTTTCATTCAACCTAGGCAAATTCTTTTCTTGCTAAGATAGTGTCCATCAAAGTTTTTGTCCCTACACCCCTCAACAAAATGGTGTGGTCGAAAGAAAAATAGGCACATTTTTGAAGTATCCTGCTCATTCATGTTTACCACAAATGTCCCTAAATACCTTTGGGGAGAGGCTGTTCTCATAACCACATATCTGATCAACAGAATGTCCTCCCGTATCCTTAAGTTTAAAACACCTTATGATTCACTACTTCAAGCCTTCCCAACATCGCACATCCTTCACATAATTCTGTTTAAAGTTTTTGGTTGTTCTGCCTATATTCACATTCCCAGTCACCTTAGAGGGAAACTTGATTTTAGAGCCCTCAAATGTGTTTTTGTCGAGTATTCCAATTCTCAAAAAGGTTACAAATGTTTTTGTCCAGTAACCTGTCGGTTCTATAACACTATAAATGTTACATTTTTTAAGAATCAACCCTTTTATCCCACTCTAAATATTCAGAGGGAGACATGTGCAACTCAAGAATATCAATTGGGGGATGTGAATATCCCTACTCTACAGACTCCATTGACAACTTTAGAAAAAGATCATGTTCCTGAACCACCAAAGAACCTGAACCATCACAGAGATTGATAACACATTACCTGCAGTTAGTGAGTTACGTGTCTATATAAGGAATAACAAAACTCAAGGTAAAGATAAAGTACCTGAACCATCTATACTTTGTCATGACTCAACTCCTATACCAAGCTCCCAGAATAACACAGGGAATAAGATTTCTGACTCTACTAATGATATTGGTGTACCTATTGCATTATGAAAGGGTGTTCGTTATTGTACTATGCATCCAATACAGAATTATGTCTCTTATGGCAAGCTGTCTTCGAAGTATCATGCACTTGTGAACAAGTTTGATAGCATCCCTCCTGAACCAAGAACAGTTCATGAATCTCTCAAGATTCCTTAATGGAATGCTGCTATCCAAGAATAAATTTCAGCTCTTGAGAAAAATGGGACATTAGAATTATCTAATCTACTTTCAGGGAAGACTCCTGTTAGATGCAAGTGGATCTTCAGCACCAAGTACAATTTTGATGGTAGTGTAAGCCGCTACAAAGCTCGACTTGTTACTAAAGGGTTTACCCAATCATATGACATCAACTATCAACACAATTCGAGTATTATTCTCTTTAACATCTAATCTTGATTGGTCTTTTTATCAACTTGATGTGAAAAATATTTTCCTTAATGGTGACCTAGAGGAAGAAGTATACATGAAAGTCTCACCTGGACTCAAAATAAATCGTTAAAAGATATGCAAATTAAAGAAGGCACTGTATGGCCTCAAATAGCCTCCAAGGGCTTAATTTGACAGATTCATCAGGGTAGTAAAACATATGGGATATCAGCAATGTCAATCCGATCATACCCTGTTTGTCAAGCATTGTATCACAGGGAGAAGAGCTATACTAATTGTTTATGTGGATGATATTATCCTTATAGGTGATCACAGTGAAGAAATTCAGAAACTAAAAGACTTTCTAGGTAGAGAATTTGAAATCAAAGACCTTGAGTTACTTAAGTATTTCCTTGGAATAGAAATTGCCAAATTCCAGAAAGGAATTTCTATATTTCAACAAAAGTACATCTTAGATCTCCTTAATGAAACAGGTATGCTTGATTGTACACCTGCTGAGACTCCTATGGAAACAAACACTAAATTTGGTTCTAAAAATGACAGTAAACCTGTTGATAGAGAAAAGTATCAAAGATTTGTAGGCAAACTTATCTACTTGACTCATACAAGACCTGACATCTGCTATGTTGTTAGTATTGTGATTCAGTTCATGTCTCAACCTACTGAAGAACACATGTGTGCTGTTTATCGTATTTTGAGGTATCTAAAGATGACATCTGGATAAAGATTATTCTTTCAGAAGAATATGGTTAGAGATATTGAGATCTATATTGATGCTGATTGGATTGGATTTGTGCTAGATAGAAGATCCACATCCGGTTACTGCTCTTATGTTTGGGGTAATTTAGTCACTTGGCGTAGTAAGAATTAATTTGTTGTATCAGAAAGTAGCGCTGAAGCTTAATTACGATCACTTGCACATGAAATATGTGAGAGAGTATGGCTTAAAAAGATTCTATTAGAACTAAAATTTTCTGTTCCTATTGCATTGAGAATTTGGTGTGACAATCAATCAACTATTAGTATGGTCAAGAACTCTGTGCACCATAACAGAACTAAATATATTGAGATTGATTGTCACTTCATCAGATAAAAAATTGAAAGTCCGGATGTGTCACTCCTATACATCCAAACTAGTCAACAAACAGCTAACATACTCACCAAGGCACTGCCAAAAAGGGAGTTCAATAATTTTGTATCCAATTTAAGGTTGTTTAACATTTATGTAACCTAAATTGAGGGAGAGTGTAGAATGTTCATATGTAGGAATGTATATATATATATACTTATATTAGGGACAGCTTAGTCTTTTCTCAAGTGGTTAGGACAGTTGGTATTGTTAGGACAGCTTAGTGCTCTCTCCACTAATTTTTTAGTTAGTATCTTTTAACCGTTTTTGTTTTGGCCAAAAGCTTATATATTTGGCACATTTGTACCCATGAAATTTGGGAAGAAAATTGGAGGATTTTTCCTTGTCACACTATTTTTCTCTCCCTGATTTTCTTCATGATTATTCATCTATTTATCTGAATTAATTCTGATAATTTGGTTGTGATATAAATTACATTTCTCAACTTTTAATATATGGCACTGCTGACCCTGGTTATATTAATGACAAATTTATTCTTATATTATTAGTCATCTACTTAAATAAATTAGTCATTATCCACAATGTGTGGATGCTTGTTGGATATGTTTCTTGTGTGTCATGTTTAACTGGAGTCATATGTATAAATCCTCTGAATATATTCTAATTTCGAAACCTTGTAAATCAGAGACCATATTGACTTGATTAGCAATAAATGATCTTCGAATTCATTCTTTGTTCTTGTAGTTGAATGATTGCTTCTATTATTTCCAGCTTCGAAATATTACATGCTCGTTGGGCAATGCTTGCATCACTTGGTGCCCTAGTTCCAGAAGTACTAGATCTCTTAGGAACCTTTCACTTTGCTGAACCTGTTTGGTGGCGTGTTGGCTATTCAAAGCTTAAGGTTTGTATCTTTCTGTCGATGCACCAACTGCCCATCAGAGGTGGTATGTTTTCTTGTATATTTTTAATTATTTTAACAGTTAATTGATCCTCTTAGTGAAGTTTGGTTTGCCTAGTTGATCACTAGCTTGTCATCATTGTTATGGAGAAGGTCTCTGTTTTCTGTATTCATGTGCTTAGGTTTACAAAGGATTACGACATGTCTGATAGGTCTAACTACCTGATTATTCAAGAATTATGTGTCGAAATAAATGTTAATGACTTCTCTTTGTCCTGCTCTCTAATTTTCACCAGGGAGAAACACTGGACTACCTTGGTATCCCTGGTTTCCACTTAGCTGGAAGCCAAGGAGTGATTGTCATTGCTATTTGCCAAGCTCTCTTAATGGTAATAGATCTTTCTGTCCTTTGATAACTATTAGTATCTTCCCCTTTTCCATATTTAGCTTCATGCTTAAATAATTTGTTTTGAACTATTGAATTTGTTGTTATCTGTATAAGAGACTTTACTCAGTAAAATTATCCATATCAACTTATCAATAGCTTGTATGTGTTATTTATTTATTCTTTATTGTGAGAGCCATAAGCATAGTCCTTAAAATGTCAAACAAATATTTACCAGCTTGTTTATGTGTTAATTGTCTCTGATTGCAATAGCCATAAATATAGTTCTTGAAAAAGCTATAATACATATAACTGTCAATTTCTCTGACTAGTTATTCTATGATATTTTTCTTTTACTATGCTATTCAATTTCTTTAACAAGCTTTCTGCAATCAGAATTTTGGTTATAGGTCAGCAGCTGTTGGTTAAAACAGTTGTTTCTCCATGTTGGTTCTTCCTACCAGGAGATTCCTGGTAATAGAAAGACTTTTTTTTTTGCATGGAAAATGGAAATGAAATGCATTTTAACAATAGACAACCTGATCAAAAGAAGAAAAATTTTGATAAATGGGTTGACATTTATGTAATAAAGTTGCAAAGTCTTGCAACCATGTACTTTTTGGTGTCCTTTCTCTTATTGGCTGTGGTCTATGGCTTGTGGGCTACTTGGTGTGAATTTGGTGATAGTCAGGGCCGTGAAAGAGGAACTTTGGTCTTGGAGAGGTATCCATGAGGATATACGCTACAATAGGACCTTAAGCCTTATCCCTTTGATTGCCGTTTGGATAATTTGTAAGGAAAGAAACATGAGATCATTTGAAGGCATAGAGTCTGTTTTCGACGAATTTAAAGATACATGATTTTAGACCTTAGGCTTTTTGGTTAAAGGTCATCCTCCTTATGTATGTGAGGATATTGGAGGTCTTACTGATATTTTGATAGCCTTGTAAGTAAATTGCATATAGGTTGCATCTGCTTGGTTCCTACTAATACTAATTACTTTCACTGTAAAAAATGGCAACTTTATAATTAACAACTTTACAAATATATTTTTCTATAAGAATTATTTGCTTAGATGAGAATATAACTACCATTTATGAGAATTATGAAAAAGATAAATATGGACCTAGCTAGATTAGCATTTTTCAGTTAAATACATGGCTAGAAAGGATTCAAATCCAGCTTGAAATGGAAATGTGCTTTCATCCAGATTGTGAGAGTAATAAAAGCAAAAGATTCTTGTGTTATTCAAAAAAAAAAAAAAAGATTCATGTGATCTACGTGCAAGTTACACCTCTTATTAATGGAAAAATTTTAAAAGGAATATCAGAGAAAAAAATTGTAGATTATTTGACATAAATTAACTTGAGCATCTTTAAGTTGAGCATGCTCACAATCTTCTTGGTGATTTTTTTAATAGGTTGGACCCGAGTACGCTAGATACTGTGGCATTGAGGCTTTGGAGCCTCTGGGAATTTATTTGCCAGGTGACATAAATTATCCTGGAGGAGTTCTTTTTGATCCCTTGAACCTCTCGAAAGACCCAGCAGCTTTTGAGGAATTGAAAGTAAAAGAGATAAAAAATGGGCGTTTAGCTATGGTTGCATGGCTAGGCTTCTACGTCCAAGCAGCTTTGACAGGTAAAGGTCCAATACAAAACCTTCTTGATCATATCTCAGACCCATTTCACAATAATCTGTTAGCAATATTCAAACTTGTGTAAAGCATTCTTTTTAAAATGTATATATACTGCTCAACATCTATAGTCAACATCCAAGTTATCAGTTTGTTTTTCTTTTCGAGTCAATTTATCTTGTGCTGGTGTTATTATTAGAAGTAATGTTGCATTAACAGTTTTGATATACGAGATGGTTCATAGCTAGAAAAAACATGGTACTTGATTTCATACTAAATTTTCAAAACCAGTGGGAACACAAGAAAGCCAGAATTAGAGTTAAAATTGTTTCTTGGTTAGCTGGTTAAATCATGCTTGGTACGTTGACTGTTCTAAAATTGATAATACTTAAAGTTCTGAGATTGACAAGGCTCAGCACTTAATGAGCAAATATAATTACTTATATAGAACAAATAATCTTCAAAAAACAATATACACTTATTAAAAATTAAAAATTCTCCTTCCCACATAAATAGTATTTCAGTATTATTCACTGGTATATTATGATATTAACTGTATATGTAAAAAGAAGAGAAAATTACATCTCTTATGAAGAACAAAAATAAATAACAAACTTAATTATAAGTCGTCTCATGATCTTTAATTAGTGCATGCACTGAGAATTTATACTCCACAGATTTATAGTGCTGGAGGATATAGTTTGTGGGTGTATAATATGTTGTAGTCTACTGATGATCAGTACCCTCCAAGGAGGTGACAACAATTATAAACTCCAAATTTTCATCATGAGCACCCTGATTTTTTTCCCTATTTGTTCTTTTGAATTTAAAGGACCACGTGCAGCTTTCTCACTGGTGGAAGTAGATACATTTGTGATTTGTATCGTTATATACACATATATAGATACATTCTATAATTTCACTCCCTCTCTGATGTAGTGTTTGTGCATACATGAACACCAAAATATTTTTGATTGGTTTAGTCTCTACATGTCATGAGTATTAGTATTTGAAGCACAATATATTAAAGAAAGGTAATATATTAAGAGAAGTTTCCAGCACTCTTATTTAATAATGGCTGCACTTCTGATTCACTGCAAAATGGATCCTAATGCTAGTTCTTGGTTGGAAGGGAAACAAAAGAAAAAAAAAAAAAAAAAAAACTTAATGAAGTATTATTCATCACAAATTTAAAATGGGTAGTTATGTTTTCTTTTCTTTT
Source organism: Carica papaya (assembly GCF_054855325.1). NCBI lineage: Eukaryota > Viridiplantae > Streptophyta > Magnoliopsida > Brassicales > Caricaceae > Carica > Carica papaya. The sequence continues at coordinate 33,142,444 of NC_142311.1, forward strand.
TGTTTTTGGGAATTTTATGGTGGCAACAAATACCATTTTGCATGCAAATCAAAATTAAGTAACCCAGAAAGTTCAACAAGACAAAAACAAAAAACAAAAGTTTATGTGATTTAATCAAAGTGACTTATTTCCTTTAGATATACTATAAGAGAATCTAAATGACACTACAATATGTCTATCTTATGTTCAAAGACTAGTTCTACCACATTCATATCTCAGAAAGTAACCCATATTATTTACAAGTACTCAAAATACATATGGGGTTAATGTGAAATTAATGATTAAGATATTCCATATGTAGAGATATAGTAAGTGAAAATGGAGGGTTTTGGTGTTTTGACGATTTGGAATTTTGAGATGTTTATGGGAGATGATATGATGTGGTTGGTGCAACAGTTATATTCAAGTGTAGTAACAGACATAGTGGGTAGCAAGAGATAATGTTTTGCAGAGTAAACCTGGCAAAAACCCACTTTGCTCTTTCAAAGTTTTCTGAATCCTCCATTGAAATTCCACCATACCCCACCACACAAAAGGAAATTAGAAAAGGAAAAAAGCCAAGCCCACAAGGTTGAAATTGCAATCTATTCCCATTCCCCATTACTCCTTTTCATACTCCAGTTTCATAAGCCATCATTACCCTCCATGCAATCCTCAACTTATTTACATACATACATATATATATATATATTAGCTTTATCTTAAACTAAAAAGGTTGTCATCAAAGGGTTAAACTCGTTCTTTCCTCATCAAAACCAGACAATTCTGAAACATTGGGTTTCTTTGGTAATCCTGAGAGTCACAAATTTATGAGGCAACATTCCATTATGTGCATGTGATGGTCTAAATCTCAAAATTAAACCCCAGCAAGCCGCAGCAAATCTTCTTCTATTTTTTCTCTCTGGTGGCTGCAAGAATGGGAGTTGTACCAAAACTGGTTTCTATCCTCACATGTATAATTACTGTTGTAATTGTTCTTGTCATACCATTTGTTAGCTCCTCTCAAGAAGAACCCAAAACTTTGGCCACACATGCAAGCGGAAGCAAGGATGTTGTTGACAGGGTAATTCCATTTTTGTCTTATATATATGTATATATAATATGTATATAAACATTGTTATTTACTCTTAGTTATGTCATATACTGTTGTTTTATTGAGATTATTTGTAGACAATGAGTCCTAAACTGCAATCTGAAGTCACACTCCATGGATTCCTCCTCTGGGCTTCAATGGGTTTCCTGACGCCAGTAGGAATCCTGGCAATCAGAATGTCAAACAGAGAATGTGGAGGAAGAAGGCTAAAAATCCTTTTCTATGTTCATACCATTTCACAGGTAAGTTCATCCTCTCTGCCTATCATCAAGCTGTTTCTTTTTCTTTTTGGGTTTCCTTTTTTCTAGAGAAAACATTTAACTACATATATGCTGTTTATATGATTTTTAATTTGTTTAATCAGAAAGAAGCATCCAAACACCTGAGGCTTTAACAATGGTGAAAAAAGATGTTAAAAGTAAATTACAGTTTGTTTATACATGACTTTTGGGAGTAGTTAACATCAACTAAACTTTTATTTATGTGCTTTCAAGTTGATCTAACAAGACTATCATGAATACTTGAGGCACAAGTAAAGAAAATGAGTATATACACATCTCTATTGGCTTTGTCAATATTGTGCAAGTTTTTAGTCTTATATATTGTGATTAAATAAGTATAAAAAACATTTCAACACAAATTCCTGCAAAAAGGAACTATTCTTGCTTATATCTCAATATGACTGGTAATAGGCTTGAACCAAGAACAGTAAATATCGCGCAAACTGAATATTCGAGCAGCACGGAAGAAGCTTATGATCACGCCTAAAGAGAATTAACTACAAATGCTAGTCCACATTTTAAAAAGGGAATGTATGAACATAATTAATGCATCATGTCTTGATTAGTCCAATCAAAGTTCAACCAGACTAAAGATATATACAGGTTATTCTATATATCCAAGTGAACCCATATCTATATATATTTTCCTGTCGTATTACATGGGTAAAAAGTTATTATATTGAAAAGAAAAGTTGTAATTTTGTGAGAACAGATAGTTGCTGCACTTCTTGTAACAGCAGGAGCAGTAATGTCCATAAAAAACTTCAACAACTCTTTCAACAATCATCACCAGAGAATAGGAGTAGCCCTTTATGGCATCATATGGTTGCAAGTCCTACTAGGTTTTGTAAGGCCAAGCAGGTAACAGTCCAGACTAATATATATATGGATGAGTGAATGAATCAAAATTAATCTGAGAAGATTTTGGTGTATATATATACAGGGGATGCAAAGGGAGAAGTGGGTGGTTTTTGGCACACTGGTTGATGGGAAGTGCAATGACAGTGCTGGGAATAATCAATACATACACTGGTTTGGAAGCATACCATGAAAAAACATCAACAAGTATAAAGCTTTGGAGTATACTTTTCACTTGTCAAATTTCCTTTATTGCTTTTCTTTACCTCTTTCAAGACAAGTGGCCCTACATACAAATTCAGGGAGTGATTTCAGGCAATCTCCAACCTAATCACAACCACAAAGAATCTGGCACCGACCCTTGTTAAATCTCTATTAACTTTTAATTTAACATATATATACTTAACATGGAATTCTTTAATCGCTATCTTCTTCCCCTTGTATTTTCTTCTTTAAGTTGCAAGGATTACCACAAAATTTTACGGACTGAAATCGGGAATTCCCAATATTTCTATGTAATAAGATAATGTAAGTTTCGGCATATGTCTCCTCCACAACATAGTCCTCATCCTCAGAATCTTCCTCGTCGAAAAACCCAGAACGAGTAGACTTCATCGTGTATGAATACTCTTCATTCATGAAACGTCGGTGATGCTTTTTTCTCTTAAAAAAAAGTTATTTCACTCTTTTTTTCAATATACTTTGTAAGGCAAATTATATGGAAGGGCATTAATTTGCTTCGTCTATAACGTTTTTATTTGCTGTACATCATAATCTAATAATTTCAACAATTAAGCTAAATGAAAATCCATGGTTAAAATATATATGATGAAATATGAGGATTAAGTCATATCCTAAATGGCTTTGTAATGATAAGATTAAAGACTAGTTCTTTATATCCATACATATATATAATAATAGTAATAATAAGATTTGTAGTGGTTACAAAAAGATTATGGTTAACTAATTAACATAATTGAACAAAATCATATGATGGTCTTGACTAACAACTCATGACCCCACTTAGAAGTTCATAGACATGAGAATGCAAAAATGTCAAACCTAGAATTCTCGAAACAAGATAGGGTTAAAGGCTGTCTCTAGTAACAAAAATTTGAATTTAATTATTAAAAAAAATTACATTATTTTAACTGTGATATGAGATTATACAAATTATGAAATTAACTTCCTAATCGAGTTTAAATACAGTCGAGATAAACATCCGTTTATTCCACGTAGAAACCTTGAGAATTTCTCTAGTTTTTCAAACAATTCACACCATAATTTAGCAACACAGGACAATGTTCTTTTTTTTTCTTTTTTTTTTAAACATGAAATAACAGTATGGTCTGACCTAGACATAAAAATTAATGAGAGAAAAAGGGTAAAACAAGCTTGACATAGTAATAACACAAAATGGCTCCTATTATCTTTTTGAAAACCTAATTTACTTCAAATTGAATTAAAAATAATTGAATATATTCCACAATTGATTCCTTCTTTGATAAAGTGGCACTCCTTACCTTAAGTCAAATACCCTCTTGCAAATTTCAATGTCCATGGAGAAAAATCATACACCTCGTACGGTTGAAAACTGGAACTCTGTTTTCAGGCAGGTGAAAACTGAAGGGCAAAGGAAAAGAAAAAAGATATGAGAGAGTGTTACATGTTATGTATATAATGTGATGTCTTCCTGCAGGGAAAATCCTCAAGGATGTCTTGTCAGCTTTATCAACCTATGGTAGACAACACTGAGCAGAATATACACTCTCTTTTTGTTATGTATGTATATTTCATAAAAAGTATATGTATATGCATATGAATATCATGGAAACAGTTGCACATAACCTGTTAGTATGGCAATGCCTAATATTACAAAAGGTGGAAGGATTACGAATGCACCAATTGTAGCAAAGAAAACTGAGTCATTCCTCTGAGAGACTTCATCCATGTATGATTGTCTTCTGATGTTTCTCTTCTGAGAAACAGTTAAGAACTTGGCACTCACTTTCTTTAGGTTTTTGCCCAATGGAATGCTGAAATCATCATCTCTCTCCCCGACCAACTGTGCCAGCTGCTGACGGATTGTCAGTCTCTGAGAGCTGCCATCGCTCTCATAACCTGTTCATCCAGTATTTTAATTTGAATGAATATGCGGCAACATGGCTGGTATGCACAATAGTGTTTCGCTCTTTTAGTCTATGTCCGGAATGACCTCAGATATTTTATGGAATTCATATATCAATTTGTTCTTAGTTTAATCGTAAGTGAAATGCAAATCTTTTAGAAGATAGTAAAAATTAATGATTCAAATTAGTTTCTATCATTTTAAGGACGATTTTCACAAATTTCTAGTTAAACCAAGTACAGGTTTACAAATGAACTTTACAAAATTTTTTTGTTTGTTCCAAGCAAATCCTTTGTCTGATTTCCCCAGGAAAACTAAGACATTCTATCATCTCATTCGAGAAAGTATAATATTAACCACTTTCCTTTATTTTTCCATTATTGGCCAAGAGGATATGATTGAGAAACGGTACTAATGAACAGATTCAGAGAAGGGGAGTTTCCTCTTTTCATTCGAAAGTTTACATAGGAATATATGTGCCGTACGTGTAATAAGATAACAATAAAGATATTAAAAAATTCAAATACACAAGTTTTTAAGTACTGATATGCTAGATAAATTCATATCTCTAAGTCCTATCCACTACAACATTCAGGTGAGAATGAAGATTACTTACCATCGATTCTGTAAAGAAAGTGATAGCTTACTTACAATCAATCTCCAAAATAAAAATAATAATAATAATAATAATAAAAATAAGACTACTTACCATCAATCACAGAGGTAGTGGAAGTGAGTTGCTCCAAGAGATCCAGCTGAGTGCGTGCAGAAGACAAAGAACCTTGAAGGAAAAAAACAGAGTATCAGAAGTGCCTCATCAATCAATAGTCAGAGCTTGCCTTTTCAATCAACAACCATATTCCAAAAATCACATGAATTATTATGCATCAGTAAGTAGTAGTAATGAACTTAACGAGAGGATCTCGAAACAAGCAGCAAAAATAGTGACATAGAAGTTGGAGAACTAATTGGTGTTATATCACCTATTTAAGATGACCTTCCTGGCCTCTCTTTGGGCTAAAGCTTATGGGAAGTACTTGGGGATCTCTTTTTCTATTCTACATACGAGTTGGGGTGCCTTGATCTTGTGACAAGTTATCTGTTTCTATAACTAATGTTTTGTTTTCCGTGTTTTGTGTTTCATTGTATTTCGTTTCCCAGCTGGATAACTTATCTGCACTAATATTCATTTTGTGTCACCTTTCTCAGTAATACTTCTTTTTCTATCAAAAAAAGATGTTACCACCTTTTGAAAAGTCTATATGCGAAATGTGAAATAAGTAGCAGGCTTTATCAATTGCTAAACTCCTTGCTTTACTTGACTGTTCTCTTTATATCAAAGCTTGGGGCTATCTTTCTTTTGTTAACTTAAAACTAACAAAGAAGTCAATCTTGTGTTTATTTTTATTATTATTATTTGAGAGAAAAAGAAGGATTTATTATAAATACCAAGGTGGCACAGTACGGATACAAAGACAGAGTTTACAAGTCAATCAAGATATCTATGATGTACCTCAATCTTCTGCTAATGAAGCAGATTGCCTCTAAACAGAAAACAAAGGGTCCAAAACTGAACATTTCGCACTCTATCAAAAGAATAAGAAATATTCTCAAAGGTTATAACCGACAGAGTAGCATGATGAATAAGAGAAATAAATATAAATCTTCAACTAAATGTAAACCTCAGATTCCAGTATCATCCAAAACCGAATTCTCATCCACTGCTGAGCTTGAACTATATATAAACCTAAAATCCTTCCAGTCTTACCAATCCACCTCCAAAGACTAGTGCCATATGAACCCTTAGACTTTTAGTCTTTCAACCCCTTTTCTCCAGCCTATACTTTGACCTAATTCCCTGCCGCCACAAGCAGTCCTGTTCAGTCATAAATTTTCAAATGTTAAAACTCACCAAAGACTTGATACCAAGTCCATCCATTTTATGAGGATGTTTAACTACATCCCAAGCCACCAAAGGGAGTCTCTTTGATCATCTGAGTCAACCCATCAAAACCGATGTTGGATGGCCTTCAATCTTTTAGCAACACTGACTGTTTAAAGGAAGAATAAACAAGTTGAGCCTGCCTAACAAAACTATAGTAATAAGTTTGTAAATGCATCCAACAATGCTTATACAACAAAAATCATTATTATTGGTGGCATCAGAAGTCTCCAAATCAGGGTAAAGAAATTTAACTTCAAACTATTAATAAAAGTCCCCTTCCCAAAGGACTCCAACAGAAGAAGAACATCATGTTTTACTAGTTCTCAATAACTCTGCAGAGAAGCTGTAGAATAGCCATTAGGTAAAGGGCTTCATCACTCTTAAAGCTCATCAAGGCAGCAAGGATCTCTTCTTCTGAAAACAGTTTCTCAATCCACTTCTTGTCCCCCAGGTTAATAGAAGCAAATACCTCATATATATGCCAGCAAACCAATCCTTCGCAGCTTCCTTCAAGCCATTGCCAATATTAAAAGCTCCTGCCCTGCTTCCAGCCTCTCTACAAAAATGCATATCCTGTGATGAGAAGCAAGTCTATGAAAGAAGCTTATGTTTCTGACCACTCCTTCACCCGCAAAGTCCTGAACTTTGTCTCCAAGCAATATTCTCCTAGCAATTTAAAATTAGCATTTCCCACCCCAAATTTTCCCTTCTCCTACCTTCGCCGATTGAACAGGTGGTTCTTAGTTTTTGCTATCCAACTTTAGGTGTCATTTTTCCAACTTATCTGTACATTGTCCACACGCTTTCATTAAGAAACATACATAATATTTAAAATGAAAACAGAAAGCTGTTCCTTCTTGGAACTTCACAACCTGAAATATCAATGTAAGATGTCGTGCACCATTAAATAAAAGAAGGAAGTAAATAAATTTTGTTAAACACTTTGCCTGTTTGGTATTTGTATTATAGTCTAGCAGATCAAAACTAGTCTAAGCATAGGTATCCATATCCTCCTAGTTTCCTAGCGTGATCAGATTCAAACATATTCAACTGCCAAATGTCTAGCATGTCTACAAACAACGAATGAACTAGCTTCTTTCTGGTAATGTGTGCTTGGACTGGGGAAGATGCAAAAACAAAAACTACTCATATAAAAACACACAATAGAAATTAAAAGTGTAAACATACCGGCGGCCGTCAAAGAATCAGGAGGGTCCTCCTCCGTAACTCCCCCTTCCTTCTTCTCAGATTGAGCAAATGTTCTAGAAGGAGATGTACAGTATGACGGAGGGCAGAGTGCTTTAAATTTGGGAATAAAAAACAGAGTAGAAGAGGAAGAAGAAAAAGAAGAAAAAGAAGAATGTTTTGGGTGAAAAAACGCTACACTGAAATTCAACGCCATTACGAGTTTCCGAAACCTTGCATTTTCTGGGGTGTGGGTTCAGTTATTAATTTCACCAATCAGTCCAACTTGAGGACAAATGTTTTTTGGGGAATATATGTGTCTGTGTATATATGTGTGTATATATATATATATATATCTGTTCTCTCCTCCACATATTTCTTGAGGCCATGAATAAGCTGCTCTAATTCTCTGCAGCCACACCCACTGAAGCTAAAAGAATCAATCTATATAATATAACCATCGCCAATCACATTTGATAGTGCTAAAAAAGCAATTTTTATTTTTGAATGATTAAAGTTCTTTTTTTTTTTTTAATAAATATTCTGGGATATCCAAATCATTGAAACCAGAAGGTCAATAAGGTAATTTCATCAAAACATACAACATGAAGAAATATGACCGTTGGGGTTTTACAAATTCAGGCGTTTCAAGTTGGCGTCCCATCTCAACAGGAACTTGGTATCAGATTCCTGTACTACTTTCCACACTACCAAAAACCCTACAGTCAAGCCAAGCAAAAACCTTTCTACAGAGGTTCCTCTGCATTTCTCTCCGTTTCAACCCAGAAATACAAATTAAGAAGAGGGGAGAAGGAAGGTAGTGTTTTCAGTTTCCATGGCGACGAGCAGATCGGAGGGAGAGGAGGAGCAGGAAGAAGTTGTGAAAGAGGAAGCTCATCCCTATGCATTTCACATTTCTGGACCTCGAAATGTCGCTTCTCCTAATTGGAGAGATCTTATCAACTCAAGTTGGTCTGTGCTCATTTTTATTTTTTTTTCTTCTTCCTGTTCTGGTCTCAATTGGTTCTTGAATTTTGTTAGGGCAACTTCAACTCAATTAGCTTGCTTCTACCCATTTGGTTTTTATTTCAAATCAATGGTTTTTTTTCTCTTCCCACTCTTACTTTTCTGTTTCTTTTGATTCTTGAAATAAGTTTAGCTATTGAATTTCACTGGTTAAACTCCTTTAGGTGAAAAGGCAGATTCAAGAGATTCAGAAAAAGAATGCCCAGAAGAAACATTTTTGAAAAATGAGTGAATTAGGGTTCATGAACTCTTTCTGGGGATCTTCTAAATCCCACTTGACTTTCTGTAGTTGAAGACGAGATGGGTCATACTTTGTCATATGAAATTTTGCTAGACCCATTACAGAAATCAGGTGTTAATCTTTGTATCAAATTAGGGAATTTTCAGTTCCTACATTCTAGATTCGACCTTGTCTATTTTGGGCAACTTTCTCTTATCCTGAACTTATGATCTGAATCAAGTCTTCAGAACTTGCACTTTCCTGAAATTAGGGTCATAACTACAGGATTTTTGAAATTTTCCCTAATAATTGAATTGGCAGAACTTTCCAAATGTGGGCCAAGAAATCAATAAAAAGATTTTGATTGATTTCTTGATTCCAAATAGGAAAATTGTCGAGGTCCAAATATCTTTGACTCATGGTTCATTTATTGATTAAAAGTTTCTGCTGTTTGTATACAATCTCTTTGCAAAAATAAACAAGTGTTTCTCCAGATGCATAATCATTCTTCCCCATGTCTGTCAGTTATAAGCTTCATTGATAAAACACTGTTTGGGTGGGATCTGTTGTGTTTTAAGTAGGGTTCTTTGGTAGAATTTAATAGTATAAATCTCCATTTTCACGGATTATTATATGTATATATATGTAGGAAGGACGCAAACTACAAGAGAACTGTAATAGCCTGCTTCATTCAGTCAGTTTATTTGCTTGAGCTTGATAGACAGGAAAACAGAACAGATGAAACAGCTCTAGCTCCAAAATGGTGGATACCTTTCAAGTACAGGGTAGCTCAAACTCTTATCGACGAAAGAGATGGATCCATATTTGGAGCAGTTCTTGAATGGGACAGAGCGGCTGCATTGGCTGATTTAGTACTCATTAGACCCAGTGGAGCACCAAAGGCTGTTCTAGCACTTCGAGGAACAGTACTGAAAGGCCCAACAATCAGAAGGGACATTGAAGATGACCTGCGGTTTCTTGCTTGGGAAAGCCTGAGGGGTTCTGTGAGATTTAAGGTGGCATTAGAGGCACTGAGATCAGTTGCTGAAAGACATGGAAGCAGTAATGTATGTATAGCAGGTCATTCGTTGGGTGCTGGATTTGCACTCCAGGTGGGTAAAGCATTGGCTAAAGATGGGATATATGTGGATGCTCATTTATTTAACCCACCATCTATTTCTCTGGCTATGAGCTTAAGAAATATCGGAGAAAAAGCCGGGTTTGTTTGGAAAAGATTTAAATCGATGCTTCCATCGAGTAGTGAAGGTCAAGCAAATATCGATGCCAATGATGTGGGAGAGAAGACTAGTGTAGGATTCAGGAATTGGGTCCCTAATTTCTATGGAGATAAAACTTCTGTAGCCTTGAGAAAGTGGGTTCCTCATCTATATGTGAATAACAGTGACTACATCTGTTGTTATTACTCTGAGCTTGATGGAAGACAGAATGAGAAAGATGACAACAAAGAGAACATAAGTGATTCAAATCGGCAAGCTGCAGCGAAGCTGTTTGTGATGTCAAAGGGGAAACAGAAGTTTCTGGAGGCTCATGGATTAGAGCAATGGTGGTCTGATAATTCAGAACTTCAACTGGCTCTGCATGATAGTAAGCTGATTAGCAGGCAGCTGAAATCCTTGTATAGCCCACCAGCTCAGCAGCAAAATCAAGGAAAATCACAGTAGAGAAGAGGAGGGAATGAGAGAGATGGACAGAGATCTAGTTTTGTTTGCTTCCTGAACAATTTACTACTAGTCTCTTATTCCTTCTGTCTTTTCTTTCTGGTTTTTGGTAATCTGCATTCTGTATCCATTGATAGGCTTTCTCAGTTGTTTGATTTCAAATGTGAATCAGCAAATGTTCATATAAAAAAGAAACTATGTGGATCATACAATGGCTTTAATGATGGATAATGGTAACTTCTCATACACAGTCAATGTTGCCCTCACACATTCAATGGCTTTAATGATTGAAGTTTATATATATATATATATAAACATATATATATTCTTTAATTATTATTACTTTGTCTCATAATTTATCCTTGCTTCTTAGTTTGTCAAATCCATAAGCTCATCGGGTTTTAGGAATGGCAAGATCATCTGATCCTAATTGCATTTGGAATGAAACTGAAAAAGGCCTCTGCTAATCTTATTCATTAAATTCAAAAATAATCACGAGCTCAGTAATACAACATCTTCTAAGTTATATATATATATATGTATATATACACACATATATACTTAAAAATAATCACGAACTCAGGATTACAACATCTTCTAAGTTATATATATGTGTATATATACATATACGTATATGTATACACAATCAAGACAATTTCCATGGATTTAAGTAGAATTTTATTCGGTTGATTAAACTGAAAAAATGAATTTCGAAGTAAATTACAGAGAAAATTTTCATTTGTTCCTAACAGAGCCTAGAAAGTTAACAGAGAAAAAAGAATAGAGGAATCAGAGCAAGAAGTAAGAATTTGAGAACAAGAAAAGATCAAAAGTGGCAGCCACAGCAAAGGAAGAAGAAGCAGAGAGTTGAGACAAGAACGATGGCTTCAACGACGTACAGTACTCTGAAGATCACATTGTCTACCAGCTTCATCTGAAAATCCAATCCCTTCCGTTTCAAACCACGAATCTTCCATGGCCTCATCCCTACCTTCCTCAACCACCACCGCTTCTCTCCCATCTCTCTCTCTCTCTATATATATATACACACACACACAATAGATGTGTGCTGAGCTTCAACAATGCACAGATTGATATTCTGGTTGTTGATATATATATATATATATATACAGCGAGAGCGGAATACAATGCACTTCGATTTCTCCAAAACAAAAAAGATTGGACGTTGCTGGCACAAAACACACCGGCCTGTGACTTTAATTTTTTTATTATTATTTTTTTAGAAACCAGATTTCTTTAATTATTCTTCTTCTAATCATCATTAGTTTAAGAAAATTAATGAATTAAAAATGTGATTAAATTAACTTTTCACACCTCATTATTTAGCCACTGCAAATTTACTTTAAAAAATCCATCATTAAATTTTTAATTAAGATTATATTTAAAATAAATTGAAAAATAATATAAATTTATATTAACATAATTTATAATTAAATTTAATTACAGTTGTTATTAAAAAAATTAAGATAATTAATTAATTAGGAACGGGAGTTCCGTTGAGCAAAGTTGAGGACAAACACTTGATGACGGTTCGATGGGTGGACTCCAATTGCCATCAAACGGTAAGGAACGACTTTTTGACTTTTTGACTTTTTGACCGTTACGTCTTCGATACTCTTTGTCCAAATCACTTAACGGCTATATTACTTAATTCTCATTTAATTTAGATTTATTTATCTATTAATTTTTTTAAAATATGTTTTCATTTATAATTTTTATGTTTTTATTATTTTTAATCTCATTTTAAATTCAAATTGACCCAAAAAAAATTTATTTAACAAACGTAGTTTTAAATTTTATTCAATTGAGTGTTTTATTTTTTAATTTTAAGTAATTAAATAAATGTTTGATGTTTTAGATTGTATATAATTAAATTCACCAAATTTTAATTATAAATTGGTAAATAGTATTTGAATAAATTAGTATTAAATATTACTTTGTAAGATATTATAAAATTAAGATGTTAAAATAGTATTAATATTTAATAATTAAATATATCTTATATGATATCTACTAATTGAATAGTATTAAATACTATATTATAAAGTACATGATAATCAAATACTATCACGGCTAATAATTTGATAACACTAGGCATTAATTAATATGATTCATAGTAAGTAATTATTATTAGTAATTATCTCATATAATATATGGTAATTGGTAACTAAACAATATTAGGTATTATTTCACTATTTGGACATCTAAAAATAACTATTATATGACTCATTTATCTTGATATATAACTTTCAATTAGAAAAAATTACGTAGATATTTTACGAAAAATGTGTATCTAGATGCAGTTTATATAGTACTTAAGAGATGAATTTAGTTATAACAATTTAGTATGTGATTAAAAGTTGATAAAACTCAATAAAAATAGATAAATTGCTCGTATTTATATTATTTTTAATCTCGTTTTAAATTTAATTTGTCTAAAATAAAGAAATACACTTTTAAATTTTGTTCAATTGAGTGTTTTATTTTTTAATTTTAAGTAATTAAATAAATATTGGATATTTTAGATTGTATCTATTAAGTGTTTAATGTTTTAGATTAATTATAATTAAATGCACTTTGAGCTTTGGGTTTGATTAATGGGTTTTTGGATTTGACTTTGAAATTAACTCAAAATTAGAATGTGTTTCACATTTGGAATTTAAATTCTAAGAACTAAAATTAGAACACATTTCCCTCATTTTTGTTGATTTTGCTCTTTCCATTTTTCAAATTCACTTTATCATATCTTATTAATAATTAGTTTTTTTAATTCTTTTAATTTTTTATGTTTTTTTTTTTTTTACTTTTTCGTTTATATCAAAAGAAGATGAATGGATGGAAGAATGAAAATCTGTCAACGTTAATGCCTCATTTAGAAGTATTTGATTTGACATTATCCAAAACATAAATGACGAAGATCTAAGTTGTAACATATACAATTTTTTTTTAGAATTAAAAATTAATAAATATGAATTTTTATTTTTATTTTTATTTTGTACTATTCTATTTTGTTTTATTTAATTTAGAGTAAAAAATAGAATAAAATATAATGAGGATTTAATTAAAAATAAGTTTGAGAAAATTGTGTGAAAATTTAAGTTTTGATGGTATTTTTGAAAGAAAAATCAGAAAACAGGAGTCAAAACGTAATTTTAGAAAGTTTTATCACGTCAGACGCTGAGTTAGCAGCCTTGACCAACCAAGACGCGCCAAGTGGTAGAGGTGCTGACGCGGGGGCAAGGAGGGGCCATGTGGGCGATCCGTGTACGCGCGATCGAACGACTGAGCTTCGTTTCCGCGCGCATGGACGGCTCGGATGAACTCTCTCCTGAACGAAATCGGAGGGCCAGATTCAAAAGCGATCGGATGGCCCGGAGTGAATTGCGATGGACGCCCAGATTAGATCCCGATGAACGGTCCAGATTCACTCCCTATTTAATCGCGATTGGACGATCCAGATCAAACGCGATGGACGACCAGATAAAAAACGAATCGATATAAATAACCCCCATCCGCACCAAACCCTAACCCTAGCCGCCAGAATCCCTCGCCGGAGAAGACGACCCAGCCACTGGGGAGCTGACCGCCGTCATCCGCCGCCGCACTAGAACACTTTTCGACCGCCAAAAAAGGTAAAAATTTTTTTTTTTTGCACAAAATTCAATTTTAAGCTCACCCATGGCCAAACTGAGTGAAAGGACCGACCAATTGACCGAAAAATACCGACAAAGTCTGGCGCCGCCGCCACGAGGAATTTCACAAATCGCCTCCGATGAGGCCCTTATTGATTTCTGTTTCGCATATTTTTTCCACCATTGTGATCACCGTTTTCTTCTCTGTAGGTTGACCGAAGTGAAACACCCAACCGCAACGTGAGCTAGAGGAGCCGCCGCACCGGAGAGCCCCGCCGCCAATGAGTTTCAATTTTTCATATTTTTTCGGCCAACCGAGGCCCTTTAGCGTGTGTGCTCACAGGAATCGATGTAAAATCGGCCGAATTTGGCCAAAAATGGCCGACCCAAGGCAGATTGCCGCCGTGTCGAATTTTTGAAATTGGTCAAGTGGGCTTTGGAACTGATTTTTGGTTTATTTGGAATATTTGTAGGTACTATAAGCGCATTTCAATTCCAAAAAAAAAAAATTAGGGAACCCAGGGACCGCTCGTAGGCGCAGTAAACCGTTTATCTTTTCGGCGCCAAATCGAGTAAAGATCCTTCACTCTATTTTCTATCATAAAATTGAAGTTTAAATAAATAATAATGTGGTATTTTGTACAATTTTAGTAAACATGCATAATTAATTACAGGTTGCTAATAGAGCCGGAACTGAAAATTATCTACTACTGTTTGTTGATTGATTTTACAATTTATATGCATGATGGTATCTGATTTATTTTATGGCCTTGAACGCATATTGTAACGCCCAATTTATTATTTTTATTTTTATTATAGAATTTTATTTTAATTCTTTATGTATTTAATTTAATTTAATTTAATTTAATTTAGTAAAAGTAAAAATAATAATAATGATAAAATAGGGTAAAATTATTTTTTAGATTTAATTGAAATTGATTTTGGAAAAAAATGGTGAAAATTTGGATTCTGGGGGTGTTTTTGAAAAGAAAATCAGAAACTGGGGGTCAAAACGCAATTTAAAAAAGTTTTACCACGTCAGCAGCCCCGGCCAACCAGGACACGTTGCATGGCAAGGAACGCTGACGCGGGACGGGGCCACGTGGGTGATCCACGTGCGCGTGATCGGACGGTCCAGATCCGTTCCGGCGCGCATGGACAGCCCAGATCGCATCGCGATGGACGGTCCAGATTTAATCACAAATAAATCGCGATCGGACGGTCCTTATTAAATCTTGATAGACGGTTGAGATTAAAAGGGGAATGGTATAAATAACCTCACCCACACCCAACCACAAACCCTAGCCGCCAATGCCTCGCTGGAGAAGAAGAACCAGACGCCAGAGGAGCTGGCCATCGCCACCCGCCGCCACACTGGAGAATTTTTCGACCGCCAAACGAGGTAAATATTCTCCCATTGGCTCGTTTTTCGATGCTGAATCCACCTATGGCCAAATCGAAGCTAAACCACCGGCCAATCAGCCGAAAAACACCGCCGAAGTCCAGCAGCGCCGCCGCGGCTTCCCTCAATTTTTGCCTCCGATGAGGCCCTTCCCGGCCTCCGTTCGATGTAATTTTTATACTACTGTGATCACCGTCCTTTTCTCTACATGTTAACCGGAGTAAAACATTAAAATGCGACTCGCATCGGAGAAGCCGCCGCACCCGAGAGCACCGTCGCCGGTAAGTCTCAGTTTTTCTTGATTTTTTGGCCCATCGAGGGCCCTAGGGTTGTTTTATCGCATGAACCAATGCAAGTTTGGCCGAATTCGGCCGAAAATGGCCAACCCGAGGCGGATCGCCGCCGCTGTGCTGGATTTTTGATATTGGCTGAAAGGGGTCCTAGGCCTAATTTGGGATTTTTTTGGAATACGTGCAGGTGCCGGTAGTGCGTTTCAGTTTCTTGAAAAAAATTTAGAAAATTTAGGGACAGCTCGTAAGCACACTGTAGACCTGATTTCAGACCCCGAAATAAGTAAGGATCTTTCACCCTATCTCATATCACAGCATTAAAGCTTAATAAATAATTAAACGGTATTTTATGACTTATTATATATGTATAATTGATTGAGGTTGCCAATGGAGCCCGAAACTGATACATTGTTGGTCAGTTGTTGTTTGGTCTATTTTACAGTTTTAAATGCAGTATGGTATCTGGTGTTCTTATTTTATAGTTTTGTATGCATGAATCACTGTTTCATTGATTATGGATTAAATGATTGTGAACCCGTCGATGTTGTGTTATTTGGTGTTCATTACTAGTTTACATGTCTATGTTTGATTGGATAATTGAGACCAAGAAAAATGAAAAAATGTATGTGAATTGATAAATGGGCAATGTTGACAGCCTAACTAGATATCCTGGAAAATGGTGGACGAACCGGGTTCGTAGGGAACCCTACTGGGAACGTGGTCTCTCATATCGGACGAGGTATGGAGACCTTATGTGTTTTGGCACCCATACCGGACGGAGTATTGAGGTTCATAGTTTTGGCGCCCATACCGGACGGGGTATGGGGACGGCCCTAGAATCAGATTATTAATGTTAATGGTTCACGTGTAGCGGGGACTCCCTATGGATCCCCATGGATATTAGTAGACTGATAAAAGAGGAAAATATGTTGTCTAATGATTGAAATGCAAAGGCATGATACGTGTTATGTTATAAAGTCTATATGATTTTATGATGATTGTAATGCTATTGTTTTCATATATTATTTTCATGGATCTCACCGAGGTAAGTGGACAGTAAAAGTTTTTATTATTAATAAATGAGTTTGTTATAAATTATGCTCAATTGGTCGTTTTTATTTTCTACCAACTTTTACTTCTGTGGCGGTGAGATAGTATGATGTTTTTACTGGGCTAGTGTAGCTCATTCCTTACTTAACCATTTCAGATCGGGAAGACGTAGTTCCCGAGCCCGTTCCGCAGGAAGACGGCGAGTTAGATGCCAAAAGACTTTATAGTTCTATTTATAGTTTTTATTTCGAGTATCTCTTTTAATTAGCTTATTTTTTTATATGTTGAGTACGTTTTAGTTATTGTGTAAGGGATGTTAATCAAAATTTTTATTACGCTTCCGCACTCAGAATATTTTTATATATACATTTCTCTTTTAATTTCCGGAACCGTTACACATATATGTTTAATTGATGTGTTTACTACTGAATCGAAAAAAGGAAAATATTAAACGATAAGAAAATTGTGTGATTTAAATGAATAGATGAGACGACAGCTTTACTGGATATCCTGAGAGATGGTGGACGGACTGGGTACATAGGAAATCCTACCGTGGACGTTGTCTCATACCAGACGGGGTATGGAGACCTAATAATTTGGTGCCCATACCGAACGGGGTATGGGGACAACCCACTTCACCCTCATACCGAACGGGGTATTGAGGTTTGATAAATTGACACTCATACCGGACGGGGTATGGGGACGACGCTGTAATTGAGAATGTTAAAAGAAAGGGTTCACGTGTAGCGAGGACACCCCTATGAACCCCAATGGATACTAGTAGGTTGGTGAAATGAGAAACGGTTAAGATTTGGTTTATTATTAATGGATATGAATTTATGATATATTCTATGTTGCTGATTGTTCATGAAGTTATGATCTGTATGATATTATTGTTTCTATAGATTGTTTTCATAAATTTCACTGTGGTAAGTAAACGGTAAATAATTTTATGATTGATAAACGAATCTGCTAAATTTCGTGATGCATTAATTATTTTGATTTTATATCAACTTTTACTTCTGTGCTGGTGATATAGTGTGATATCTATATTGAGCTAGTGTAGCTCATCCTTTACTTAATTATTTCAGATCAAGAGGATCAGGTTCTAGAGCCCGATTCGCAAGAAGAATACGAATAGATGCTAGATATTTTCTATTTTTCATTTGTTTCTTTATTTCTCGTGTTTCTTCCAAAGAATTAATTCCGTAATACTGCTAAATATTTTTAAGTTATTGTGTAAAGAATGTAAACCTTAACCTTTTATTTCGCTTCCGCATTTAATTATTATATATTCTCTTTTAGATTTCTGGGATCGTTACAAAAGTAATGGATAACTATATTTTATGGACGTGACTACTTTTGGAGAAAAGTACAAGTATGGTTTCGGGGCTATCTTTCAGGATGGAGAGAAAAATTTTATTAAAGTTGTCTTAGGCCATAACGATATCTTATGTCACTTCGATATCGTAGAAGCAGTTGCAGTCAGAGAGACCATTTTATGGGCGACAGATCATTATCAAGAGTAAGAGACTATTTTTGTAGATGCTTAAACCATTGCAAATGTTATAAACAATGATAAAGCCGACATATCGGAATTAGAAATTATCTTAGAGTATTGTAAGATTTTGCTACAGGGTAGACCAAATATAAAGGTTAGGTGGGTTTGCATGCAAAGCTAATATGGAAGCTCATCTACTTGTTAGAGCTTCTCATAGTCATGCTAGCTTCTGTCATTAGGATCAATTCCCAATTTTCTTGTATAAAATACTTTAATAATGGAATCGTTATTACTATTTCAAAAAAACGAAGAAGATGAAATTATTGAAAATGAGAAAAATTTGAAACAACAACAAAATAAAAGTCAAATAGATAACATTGCAAGAAAATATAGTAAATTCACTAAATTTTAATTATAAATTGGTAAATAGTATTTGAATAAATTAGTACTATATATTATTTTGTAAGATATTATAAAATTAAGATGTTCAAAAGTATTAATATTTAATAATCAAATATATCTTATATGATATCTACTAATTGAATAGTATTAAATACAACATTATATAGTGAATGAAAATCAAATATTATCATGGCTAATAATTTGAGAACATTATACATTAATTAATACGATTCATAATAAGTAATTATATAATATAATCTTTGGTAATTGATAACTAAATGATATTAGCTATGATTTTATTATTTGAATATTTAAAATTAATTATTACATAACTCATTTATTTTTATAGCTTAACTTTTAATAAGAGAAAACTACACGAATACTTCACGAAAAAATTGTGTATCTAATGGTAACTTATATAGTGTGTGAGAAATAAATTTAATTATAACAATTTAATACACGATGAGAAGTTGACAAAACCTAATAAGAATAGATACGCTGTTCATATTTATTTTTCTTAATATTCTATTAAATGACTATAAATTTTATGTTAATGTTTCGGTATAATTATTTAATTGTTAAAACGAAATTGATTATAGATTTTATGAAATCTTTTAACTCAATGAATAGATTAAGAAATGTATAATATAAGTTGACTTATTTAATATGATACGATTATTCAAAGGATGAGAGGTAATTAGAAATGTAAAAAATAAGAATGAAAGAAAAAGAATAAAATTATTATATTTATATTTATGTATAGCTTGAATATATATATATATAATTTTAATTTTAATTTTAATTTTTTAATCAAACACATAGAAAGAAATAAAGGATTTAATTTAATTTTTTATTTTGGAAGAGAGAATAGACAAGTGAAATCCAATGGATAGATATATATAAGATATTGTTATATTATATTATATTATATTATATATATATATATAGCGCCTGTTACTGTTTGCAGTTGTGGATTCAAATTCCTGAGGCAAAGTATAATGGAGAAGAAAAAGGCTCCTCCACCAAAAGCAGTGTCATCTCTTCATTTGTTAACTCAAAAGCAAAAAGCCTCCATTTCTGTCTGGTTTTTCCTTTCCATATCATCCTCAAGAATTCTTTTCTTCTTCCAAGAGCAATCACCTTGCCCCACATCTCACTCAAAGTATCTCTATACTCACAAAGAACATAAAGAAACAATGATAATCATTGGTGTCAGTGTCATATATATCAAACCTAACCAGATACTTCAAGTTATACTGACAACTCCATCAAGAAGAAGAAGAATCAGAAGAAGACGACAAAAAATTGAGAGTCTGAAAATCGTATTTGTTGTGCGTCTGGGATGGCTAGTTCCAGCGGTACCAAGAATGAAGGAGGACCGCCGCGAACGCTGTCGAGGAGGATGACGCGGGCG
Organism: Carica papaya; assembly: GCF_054855325.1. Lineage (NCBI taxonomy): Eukaryota > Viridiplantae > Streptophyta > Magnoliopsida > Brassicales > Caricaceae > Carica > Carica papaya. The sequence continues at coordinate 33,162,571 of NC_142311.1, forward strand.
ATCACACTCGCCACGGATAAGAACAACGAAAACCTCGTTGACAGTGAGCTCGTTCCCTCCTCTCTCGCTCCCATTGCCGTAATTCTTCGCGTTGCCAATGAAATCCAGAAGGATAATCCAAGAGTCGCCTATCTTTGTATGTTCCCCTCTCATTTTCCTTTTCCGCTTATTCTAGTATGGCAAATCTCGTTGGCTTCTTCTTTCTTTTCATTTCTTTATTTTATTTTTTTTTGAAGTTGCTGTAGTATTGATTCTAGTCTGTTGGTAATATTTGAGTGAAAAGATGCATATGTCTTCAATTCACTGATAGATTGTTGGATATTTCTTTTTTCCCAAGCGAACTGAGAAAAAAATCATGCGCACAGTTTACTCATTCTTAAATTTTGCTTAACCAATCATTTATGGAAAACTTAACAAGTAAAATCTATCCAATAAACGGGATAAACTGTTTTTGATCATGCAATTCTATGGAAGTTCAATCCCTCCTTCTGTTTAGTATAATTAGCATGCACTTACTATTGGCCTTTCAACTTGTCATGGTTACAATTTAGTCCATGAAAACACCTCTATGCCTATGTAGTGAGGCAGACCTGTTGTGGATGATGGACTGCCACCAGAAAAATTTATCTGCCTATCCTTGTTATGTGTGCCCAACAGATAAGCTTAATATAAATGGAGGCAATATGGTATTTGGACTCCAAAGGTTCTCCGTTCTACATTCAGAATTGAGGCTAAAAATCCACCCAAGTATATGAGTAAAATTTCCTTTTCTGAGTCATGCAAGCAATTTTTTTGTAAATTCGAGCATTTTAAAGGAATAATTAGAAGAAAACAAAATGCAAATTAAGTAGAAAAGTAGAGGAAGAAACACCACGGATGAAGGAAAAGATTTACCTAGTTAACCTCTCGAAACACCATAAAAGGGGGGAGGAGATTAGAAAATTTCTCCAGTATTTAAAGCTCTGTTCTACACAAATCCTGACAAACACATGCTTAGAAAATTTACAATAGTTGGGTCTGGTTATTGTATAATATATTGACATTTCTGAATATTCAAATGTATATGTATTATATGGATGTGCGTAGATATATTTAATGCTGAGTGCTTTACATTTCTTTATATCTATATTATCTGTATTATATTTATGTAATATTCTGTTTATGTATATACATTTCAAAGTTGTTCTACTTCTTGGGGTTTCTCTTTTCTTTTGTTTAAAGGTTTCTTGTCTTTCCACTTTGTATCTTCTCTCTGTCTAATATACATTTTTGTTGTCTAAATATATACATTTACTTTACTACTCTCTTAAGTTGATTCTTTTCATTTCCATTACAAACTGGGATTTTGCTTTTTAAGGATGGCAATGAACATACCATGTTTTTATTTTTTTAATTGTTTAATTTCTGAGGTTTCTAGATTAATATTTAGACCAAAAGTTGTAGTTAATATTAGGTGTTAAAAAATTGTGATCAAATATCTACTGCAGAAGGTAATTTGTTCATGCTTCTGCTACTGAGAATTATTATTATTATTTTTAATTATTATTATTGACCCCTCCATCGTTTGTTTGATTAGGCCGTTTCCATGCATTTGAGAAGGCTCATAAGATGGATCCATCATCAAGCGGACGGGGTGTTCGCCAGTTTAAGACCTACTTGTTACATAGACTTGAAAAGGTATATCTAAAATTAACATTAATTTTTTTCCTTTAATTGATAGATGATATATCCCTTTGGTAGTTTGTTTTTCTATGGACTGAGATTATTTCTAGTCATACAGATATATCAGATTCCTGTTATTAACTAACGGGCATTAACTAGTTATGGTTTCAAGTTGGGTCCTGGGAGAGAGCCCTTCATGGTATATATTATTCTTTACTCTCTAGACATGCCCCTTCAGCTTACTTATATATTTTTGTCAGGGGAACTAATTTCCCCTCTATACTTCTTACTTGTTAGTGGATTTGAAGAACTATATGAAACGTTTGCTCGATTAGCCATTCAATGTTAAGAAGAAATAATATGGACATTGCTGTGGCCTTTTGTTTATATGTTAACCAAACCAACTTATTTCTTCAGTGAAGGAAGAACATCTTGTTAATTACACATCATGCACTGTAACTTTTCAATTATCTGTGTTTGTCTGGGAATTCTTTGTTCTGTGGCTTTCATCATTCTGTATTCCTTCTTCTATGTATTACTTGGATACAGCTGTTAACATGTCTAGTGATATGCTTCACGTTTTTATTCTCTTGCTAATTCATAATACAGGTGGTAACATTTTTTTAATATAATATTGAGGTCAATGTATGTACTCAATGCTAATGCTTTCAGGAATAAATTAAAATGGTTAATTTCTGTTGCTGCAGGAAGAAGAAGAGACAGTGAGAATGCTTGCAAATAATGATCCGAAAGAAATTCAGTTGTTTTACCAGAACTTCTATGAGAAAAATATAAAAGAAGGAGCTGAGAAAAAGAAACCGTAAGGCTCTTTTTTTTAATATATATATTTAAACCATTGACCAGTCATGGGAATGTTCAGTCGATATTCTACCTCATTCCTCTTTCATATATTCTTGAAGGGAAGAGATGGCTAAAATTTACCAGATTGCAACGGTATTATATGATGCGCTGAGGACAGTGGGATCTCCATCCCATGTAGATGATAAGGTTTTATCTAAACACTTGGTTTACTCAATATAAAATTTGAAGTAATCGCTTGCATGTAGAAGGTACTGAAATTTTGGATTTATTTTCTCATTATAGACTCGCAGGTATGCAGAAGAAGTTGAAAGGAAAAAGGAACAGTATGAACACTATAACATTCTTCCATTACATGCATTTGGGGCTAAAGCAGCAATTATGGAACTCCCAGAGGTCATATTTATACACTTTATTTAATATCAGTTTTCTTCTCTACATGGAAATAGTGTTTAAAATCTTTAGTCTCGATCATGGCTATCCTGAAACTACAGATCAAGGCTGCATTCAGTGCCGTTCGCAATGTGAATAATCTTCCACCACCTAGGCTTCATTTGGCATCAGATGTACCAGAGTATGCACAAAATGAGAATTATAAGTCTTTCAATGACATACTTGAGTGGCTTGCTGCTATTTTTGGTTTTCAGGTAACTTGTGCCTCGGATTTCTCCTTATCCTTTTCATTTCGTATCTTCGTCCTCTTTGCCTTGGATAGTTTTTTTGTGAGGCAAGTTAGTCCTCTCTATTGTCTTAACTGTTCAGAAAGTTCTTTTCTTGCAACCTATAGCTGTAAGGAAAATTTGAGACATGGCCCATGCTAGAATCGAGAAACTATTTGTACTTGTTGAAGGAAATATTGTAACTTTATTATATGTTGGACAGGAAATATAAATAGGTATTTGTAAGAGTCTTATGAAGAAAAGGAAGGCTATGAATAGGAAATTTAACTACGCAGGAGAGTATCTATACAAGAAAGTACCTATATAGGACAATCTACAACTATGTAGCAGACATAGTCTATGTTCTGACGACCCCCTCGTTGAAGCATTTATATCTTAGACACCAAGGTTGTCGCGAATAATGTTCTACATGAGCTTCCCCCTAAGAGTTTGCTGACTTTATAGAAAAAGAAAAAACTTGTTTGCTGACTGCACATGAGCAGTCCAAATAATATTCTGTGGAAGTTTTTCACAAATAAAATGACACTCAACTTTTGAATGTAGTCCTCATAAAAAACTGGGTTTGGAGCAATGTGATTGTTGATTGGCTAGAACTGTCATTTCATGGGTTGTGTTTCTGGAAAACCAAGCTCTTGATTCATGAAATAGATGATATAGTCAAATTAACTCACAGATAGTATGAAATATCTCGATATGCTGCTTAGCTCTAGATCTAGAAATTATAGCCCTACTTCTTGCTTTTCCAAGCCATCATGTTATGACCCATAAAGATACATTAACTTATAGTGGATATATGATCACGCGAAACTTCTTTTTCATGGAAATATAAAGTCTGAATTATATTTATATGCTGCTCACAAAATATCATGGATCATTTGCAAAGAATAAATGAGTTACCTCCTCAACTTGTTCTCCACTCCCACCTTAATGCCTCTGAATAAATCTAATTCTCTAGATCTGATCAATATTTTATTCAATGCTTCCATAACCGTTATAAAAAACATAGGAGAAATAGAGTCACAAGTGAAACTAGTCCACTCTATTTTTTTTGAAAGAAAAAGTATAAATTAGTATAAAGAAGCACTAAGAGATGCAACTCATATACAAAGATATTATCTGTCAAATTATTAATTAAATCCCCTAAATCATAAACATTATAAAGATGGTGATCCTTTATAAAAAAACAAAGGTGTTGAACCAAGTATCCATAATTCTATTAAAAGACAATTCAATATCCTCAAAAGTTCTCTTGTTTCTCTCTTTCCATGTAACGAAATGGTTGCCAAAAGGGATAAGGCATGCTTGTTTTAGGGCTTTTCCCTTAGATGCCACACCATGCCCAAACTTTTTCTTTGATTGGGCCCGTTACAACCCAATTCACCCCTAAAAGAATATAAGCCAAGCACCACAAATGGTAGGAAATAGGACACCAGAGAAGGAGATGACTGACCATACGCACTGCCCTTTTATGGAAGTGGCATCTCTTTAACAATGACTTATTTGCTTCTATATGGTTGTCCAGAAAAAGTGCAATCGTTAACCGATTCCCATGCAAAAAAAGCCATCCTTGGAGATGCCCTGGCCCTCCAGATCAAATTCCATGAGAACTCTTTAGACTCTCCTTCATTCCCTTTCAAATGGTTATAATATGATGTTATGGAGAAGCATAATATAATCCAGCGTATTTAGCACAATCCTAGATTAAAAGCATTCCCGTGTTTCGTACTGAGTCACCTTGACTTAGTGCACCTTTGAGATACCTTATAATATGTATAACTGCCTCCTAGTGACTCATCAAAGAGAGTCCATAAAGTTACTCAAAACACTCGTAAACAATGAGTCGTCTAGATGAGTCAGAATGAAGTGATTCAATTTTCCAAGTCCTATATCTTTCTTGGTCTTCTGATAATTCACCCTCACCTACAACCAGTTTGACACCAAGACCTTTAGAAACATCAACTAGTTTGGATCCCACTATCATGGTCTTATTCAAAAGATTAAGAACATTTTTCTTTCTAATAAACAATCCCCAACTTTAATTTGACTTCCTAAACTACATTGGAAGCACATTAAAGGACCCAAATCTTTAATTGGAATCGAGTTTGAAAGAAAAGTTTCAACTTTTGAATCCCTCAATATTATCAATATACACAATTAATATCGTGTTTTCAGTTATAAAAAATAGAATGATAAAATCTACTTTGATAAACCAAACTCCATCATACTTCAAAGCACTTCTTAAACCAAGTTCTAGGAGATAAATTTTGACCGAAATAAGATGTTTTAAATTGAAAAGTTAACTTGGATTTGCATGGAGCAACGTAATTGGAGAATTTTCCATGCACATAGTTTCTTTTAAACCAACATGCAAAAATGTGTTTTGATATCAAATTGGTGCAAGCACCAACTTTGCATAGTTACTAGAGAATAAACATTTGATTTGAAGTGATTCTAGCAAGATTTAATCTTCATCAAGTAAAAATAGTGTGTGAGCTTCAGATGCCTGTGCTTGGCGGCATGTGGGTCATTGGCTAGGGATGGGACCACCATATAATAGTTCCTAACAACTTGAGTTGTGGACATGCCAAATAGGTCTCCTATAAAGTGCAAACTTGTGTTCTCTTTACTTTTAGCTCTTTGCCCTTACATTCTAGAGCCATGTTTATAAGGATCTTTATGTCCATAAAAGGAAAACAAGTAGGAAAGTTAACTATATGAGCAAAGACCTGTACAAGAAAACTAACCGTATAGGACAATATGCAATTACATAGCAAAACATACTCTACATTCTGACACTACTATCAGTCTACTTGTATTCATAAACTTCTGGTTTTGCTTAATATCATATTTGAATAGTAATGGAATTGACTTGTAAAACTTATGATCAGAATTAATGGGCATACTCAACATATATATAATCAACCTGATTTTATAGATGTCTTATTCGGGCTTGAAATCTTTGTATTTTGAGGGAAGGTTTAGTGATGATCTTTTGGTTTAAATATTATTTCTACATTTTTTACACTATACCATCTTTTTGCTAAACACAAAGGCCAAGTGTCATTTTCTACCCATGATACTAAGGGAGGAGTAGTTTGGAACTTCTACTTTAAACACAACAACCTATCTGGTAGGAAGTCTTTTGATATGTCATCTTTATTGATCATTTTTGTGTTCACTCAAATTTTACCCAACCAGACAGTAGATCCTGGACCCTTGAACCATTAAGGATGTATACATGCAAGTCATTATTCGACCACCTTATAAAAATCCTTCACTTCTTCTCCATTTCCCATTGCTAAATTACTTGACAAGCATCAGTAACTTTAAAGGTTAAGGTTTTTTTTGCGGATAGTCCTTCATCAGAGGTCTAACACGATTGAGATACTCCAACTCTGTCACCCTCACAAAGTCTTGTCCCAGACGTCTGCAATGTATTTTAGAGCTTGTGAGATCCACTACAACCTCTTCTAACCTCTTCTTACATTGCAATGTAGCCTGGAGGATGTGGACAAAATTGGTGAGTTTGTTCGGTCTGTGTTGGGTAATGCCTTCTACTGTATAAAGATATATTTGCTTTAACATTTATGGTATAGGGTGAGGAAAGAAGCAAGACCTCTTCGGCAAGAGGCAATTTTTGACGGATTATGGTGTATTTGCTTATCAAGAAATCGACAAATTTTCTATGATTGCAGAACTTTCTTGGAGGAGATATAAGATATGACCACTCTCATGGAAACTTTGTTGGCAAAAATACATGGATACTTCCTACATAGTTGTATTACAGCACTCTACCAGAATTGAGAATCTATTACTGTAGATTTTTTGTGAAAAAATATTCAATTTATTTTTTTTATACATTTGTGATATTACAACCAGAGTATTTATACAGAATTCCTATTTATGAATAAGAAAATTTACATTATTGTAGGGATTCTAATTGATTCTACTAATTAGTTACGTCATTACAAAGGAAAAAATATCTTAATTAATAAGGGAACAAAATATTTTAGTTAACACTCCCCCTTAAGTTGGGGTAAAAATATTAAACATTCCCAACTTACAGACTAGATTATGAAAAGATTTGTTGTAAAGTCCTTTAGTGAAAATATTTGCCACCGGTTCATTAGAAGATACATGATATAGGCATACGGAGTCATCAACCACTTTCTCTTTTATGAAGTATCGCTCAATCTCAATGTGTTTTGATCGTTCATATTGAACTGGATTATGAGTTATGTTAATGGCTACTTTATTGTCACAAAATAAGGATAAACTCTTTTCTTTGAACAGTTTTAATTCTTTCATTAACTTTCGCAACCATAATAATTCACATACTTTTTGGATTATTGTTCTATATTTTTAATTTTTTAAGTAAGCAAGTTACCTCTTATGAGTGTGCAATAACCACTAATTTGCCTTCTGTCATATGGTGATCCAGCTCAGTAAGTATCTGTAAATACTTATATCTTACAGGGGTCATTTTTGGAGAAGAGCAGACATTCTCTTGGTGCAAATTTTAAATATTAGAATATACAAAAAATGACATGTAGATGAGGCTTGCAAGGGTCATGTATGTATTAACTCACCAAGATAACTGCATATGTTATCTCGGGTCTGCTATGTGATAGATAAATGAATTTTCCAACCAATCTCTGATATCTCTTCAAGTTTACTAATGTACCAATTCCCGCTTGTAGTTTGTAATTATTTTCAATGGGAGATTTTGCCGACTTGCAGGCCATCATACTAGTCTTTTCTAATAAGTTTAGAATATATTTTATTTGAGAAATGAAAATCTCTTTATTAGATCTGACAACTTTGATTCTTAAGAAATATTTCAATTTTTCTAAATTTTTTATTTCAAACTCTTGAGTTAGAAGTTCTTTCAATCGAGTCATTTCCTTATATCATCTCTAGTCACAACAATCTTATCTACATAAACAATGAGAAGATGACCTTACTCTTATAATGTTTAATAAACATGGTATGATCAACATTGTTTTATTGATATGTAAAAGAAACCATAACTCTTTTAAACCTTTCAAACCATGTTCTTGAATGCTACTTCAATCCATATAAGACTTTCTTTAATTTGCAAACCTTTTCTTGTATTCTTTTGTCTTCAAATTTAGAGAGAATCTTCGTGTATAACTCTTCCTCTAAGTCTACATGAAAGTCCCAATCAAAGTTGGTTGCACAATATAACAATATTTTGACTGTATCCATCTTCGCAACAGGTGCAAATATCTCCTGATAGTCCATTTCACAAGTCTGAGTAAACCCTTTAACCACTAATATAATTTTATATCTTTCAATCGACCTGTCCACTTTGTGTTTTATAGTAAACATCAATTTGCAATCATCTTTTCTTAGTAGAAGTGAAATAACCACCCAAGTTTTATTCTTTGTCAAATATTTCATTTTTTCAATCATGCCTTCATCCTATTTGAGATCTTGTAGTTTATTTTCAATCATGTGGAATAGATGCATAGAAAACAAATAAAACAAAAACTCTATAGGAGGGAGATGGAGAGTCATAAGAAACAAAAATTAAATATAGGGTGTTTAGTGCAAGACCTAACTCCTTTTTTAAGAGCAATGAGTTTATCCATATCATCAAATAAATCATAAAGTAAAGGTAACTCACCGGCATTTTTAGGAATTGAAGAAGATTCTTGACCTGAGTTAGATTGCACGATGATTTTTTCTGTCTTATTCTTCATTGAGTACCTCTTCAAGTCTGGTTTATTCAGATGCCCCACATTATTTTCTTGAATAAGATCTTTTGAGTTAAAACTCTCCCCTGAATAAACTTGTCAAGAGTTAACAAACTGGGTATAACCTCTTCTTTCTCACTCTCCTCCTGAAGAGGGTTGAGTTTGACTTGAAATAAGACTCAAATTTTCTGAAAGTAACATTCATAATCACAAAATATCTATTTCATGGAGAATAATAATATTTGTAACATTTTTAAGTAGGAAAATATCCAACAAATACACATTTAAGGACCCTGGATTCCAACTTGCCAACGTTTCTAGTACGAACAAACTAAACACATCCAAACATGTTTGTAAAATCATGAGTTCTCAAATGCATTCTGTTGATAAGGTAAGTAGCTAAACAAATTGCATATCTCTAATAAATTTTCGGTAAATTCATTGTGAATATAAGAGATCGACTTACTTTCATCATGTATCCATTTTTTATTTCATTAATACTATTTTATTCACTGGTATAGACACAACTTATCTGATGGATTATCTCATTAAATTCCAAGTAGGCATGAAATCTACCATTAATATATTTTGTACGCACTATTAATATATTTTGTACGGTTGTCTGTTCTTAAAATTTTCACTTTAGTATCAAACTGTATGCATAGCATTTTATGAAATGAATAAAGTATGAGAACACATTACTTTTTGATTTCAATAGATAAATATATATTAATCTAGTACAATAATAAATAAAAGTAACAAACCATCTATTACAAGATAAGGAGGTGTTCTGAGTAGAGATCGAAACATCAGAGTGAATAGTCATAAAAGGGTAGAACTTTTATGGTTACTCACATGATAGAAATTCTTTTTATGCTTAGTTAACTCACATGCATCACAAAATAAGGAATTCAGAAAAGTTTTTTTAAATAAACTTGGATATATTTTTTCTAGAGTAGAAAAAGGATGTCCCGACCTTCGATGCAATTGTAGGATTTCTTAATTGATGTTCATATTTTCGAAGATAGCATGATTCCTAATTACACTTTAACTTCTATCCAAGACATATAAGCAATTCTGCAGTTTGCCAATGTCAATCGTCTTCCCTGTTTGAAGATCATGAAGAACACAATAATTAGAAAAAAATTTAATTTTACAATTAAAATTTCTAGCGATGGCATCGATGGATAAAAGATTGATTGTTAGAAAAACTAATCACATAAAGGAGTAAAGACAATTTAATGATGGAAATATAATCAAAGAACCTGTCCCAAACACAAAAGTGTATGATCCATATGTTTCACGAATATTTTTCCTTTTAGTATAAGGAAAATAAGTTAGGAATTCTTTAAAGAGTTTATCAAGTGTTTGTTAACTTCAGAGTTTATAATCCAAGTATCAGTATTGAAAATAATAAAGAGATGAGTAATATTTGATTTTACCATTTTAGATATACTAATGGCTGATGAATGATTAAATTGAGATATGATACGTTCTAGAATTTGGATCTTCTCGTTTGAAAAGACTTTAATAGTTGATAAAGGATAATCCGAACTAGGAACAATCAATTTCTGTACTTTTGTCATTGTTTAAAGTAACTAGAGATATGAAAAAGACAATACCTAGTAGCTAATCTCAACGAGATAAAATACATCCTTTGACCGACATAAATGGAGGCCAAAAAACCGCTGTGAGCTTGGAAACAGTGACCAGAAACAACTTGGTTCGGCGAAGAAACAACGGCAGACTAGATCGGAGTGGCCCAACGCATGGAATGGCAAATCTAGACGTCCGTGCGCGGAAGGCTGGAATGGCATGGCGGAAGGCTTTGACCGGCAGATGCAGCGCGACTTAGTGCACGGACGGAGCATATCAAGATAGCTTGGCACGTGGGAAGGCCAGATCGGGTTGTCTTTGTGTGCGGAAGGGCCTAAACAGTGCGAGGGAAGACTCTGACCGGCGGATTGGCCGAATGCGCGGCAGCCGCATAAAGGTAGGAGCCAGGAGGTGCGATACACTCCAGATCGCGTGTGGCAAGCCGAAAAAAGGTCAGATCTTGGTGTCTGGCTGTCGCTGGTGTGTGGCTCACACGCTTTTGCTGCTAGTGGTGCGTGTGGCTCACGCATGAGGAAATGGGCCACCAGATTAGGGGGCAGGTTGGCGGGGAGATTGCGACTCCGTCTGGGATTGTGGTGAGAGTAGATTTTGATAAGTGAGTATCAATTAAGCTTATTGTGCTATTTTAGGGTTTGAAAAATAATCCTGAAATTAGAATCCTAAAATATCTTTATTTTGTCTCTGATACCACGTAGATTTTTGGTGAAAAATATTCATTTTATTTTTTGATACACTCGTGATATTATAACCGAGATATTTATATAGAATTCCTATCTACGAAAAAAAAAATTTACATTATTGTAGAGATTATAATTGATTCTACTAATTAATTACATCATCATAAAGGAAAAATTATTTTAACTAATAAGGCAACGGAATATTCTAGTCAACAGTTATCCATAGTTCCAATGATGTTACAATTGTGTGATTGTTTATGTTCTTTGTTCTTGCTTTCTTAACTTAACTCTTGAGAAGTGTAGCTTATCCTCCACTTTTATATTTGCTTTGTTCTCTTTCTTAATAATATTTCTTCATTTATCAAAATAAAAATTATTAATACATTTTTCGCCACAAGAATAAGTCCATGATAACATAATTTTATCTCATATTTTTTGGGGAATCCAGAGAGGAAATGTAGCAAATCAGAGGGAGCATCTAATATTGCTACTTGCCAATATCGATGTTAGGAAGAGAAATCTTCAAGATTATGATCAGGTGAATCATTGTTCCTAAAAGTTCTTAGATTTTTCTTTGATCATATATTGCTTGATGCTGGAGATTGATAAGAAAGGTCATTGCAGCTGAATAGTAGCACCATAAAAAAGTTGATGGATGACATTTTCAAGAATTATCGCTCATGGTGTAAATATTTACGTTGTAAATCAATGATAAGGTATACTATCTGGTTTCTGTCCAGATCATAAATTAAAACTTTGCAAAAAGCTAATTAGATTTTAAGTTCCACTGCATCACAGTGTTGGCACGAACTATGTATTTTTGGTGTGTGAATATTCTTTTTTTCTAAAAATTTTCAGCATTCCTTCTGGTTGTGATGGGCAACAGCTCCAGCTTATCTACATTGGACTTTATCTTCTCATATGGGGTGAAGCTTCAAATATTCGGTTCATGCCTGAATGTATTTGCTACATTTTCCATAATGTATGTTTCTCCTATTACCAAAGATTTTAGGATTCTCTGTTTGCATATATGTGATGGTGCACCCTTTATGTTTTTATCTGGAGGGGGGCTGAAAGTGTTATGAACTTATAAAAGGTGATTGAATATTTTAAAATTGTCTTTCATTTTTTAAAACTCAAAAATAACTATAAATATGTAAGATGAGAACAGTAGTGATTTATCAAACTATGCATTAATTTGTAAACTTTTGGGGGCATGGCTTGTAACAAAATTTGTGGTTCACTTTTACCATCGGGTTTCTTTAATAACTATAGACACATATGGAATAAATATTGATTTACTTTGCATGTTCAAAGCAGGTTTAAAGAAAATACCGCTGGTTTATTAATTAGTCTTGTGAAAAGACAAGAAAACAAGAAAACTTTAGAGAGATAGAAGATACAAATGTGAATTATTTCATTGGAATTGACTTTGAAATAAAAATTGGAAAGATTGAGAAGTGAAAAGAGGAATGGAGGTACTATAGAGATTTTTTCCCCTTAAAAATACATATCTGCTCTAATACCTTCTTAATTTAATCTCAATAGAAGATATAATTAATAAAAAGTTTTGTCTTATGATATAAATAATTAATGAATCAGGATGTTACCAAGTTTTTAGCTTATTTCAGTCAACAATGATATACTGACAAGCCTGCTTGGACTCACATCTTTAATCAATAAAATAGATGCTCAAAATGATTGTATGATTTTGATAACATTATGTTGCCTTCTTTTTTGAGTGCATATGAGTATATGTCACAAATAGCAATCGGTTAAGTATCTTTTTATGGTTGGTACTCTTTTTGATGTCTTGTTTATAATATATTTCATGTCTTTCTTTTAAGAAAAGTAGTTGGCTTGTCAGAATGTTCTGAGTAATATACATAATAATATTGAAGAACTCATAAAATACCTAAATGCAGACAGCACAATATTTTTCTTTCTTTTTCTTTTAAAAAGAGACATGAAGATGCAAAAGAACCTAGAGAGATTGTAGGCACTAGTTTATGATGGTAGATCAATAACAGAGACAATTCATCTGGATTTTAAAGTAATTGTCAACTTTTTTTACAATTGCGCAAGATGGCAAAAGAGGTCTTTCAAATTTTATTTGGCAATGTGCACTCGGTCACTGGAGACACATTGTTAACAGCAGCTCCTGATGAAGAATCCTTTCTAAGAAATGTTATAACCCCCATCTATGAGGTTCTACGCAAGGTAATTGCTGTTTTTTAATACCTAATATTTCTTCCTGCTTATTTATAACTTCCTAACCGAAACTCGATTTTATTTGGTGAAAAGGAAGCTAGGAGAAATAAAGGGGGGAAGGCAAGCCATTCAAAATGGAGAAATTATGATGATCTAAATGAATACTTTTGGTGAGTTTATGAAAATTTGATCTTCTTTTATATTTGTTAAAATATAATAGCTGAAAATTACACATTTTTTTGTAAGGTCTGATAAGTGTTTGAAGCTACGGTGGCCCTTGGACATTGGAGCAGATTTTTTTATTCATTCGGATGAGATACCGCTGCCTGATGAGGTATTGATTAATTTTCATATTGGTCTTAGTTCTTAAGAAATTCAACTCTCATTGTTTTCTATGAGAGAAGTGTTGTTTGCTGTTTCATATGTATATATATATTTAAGAAGAAAAGATATCTAATATATATATATATATATAATTGATGCACCAAAGGAATGCAATCCAAGTACAAATAATTGTGAAGATTTTAAAGTTAAAGAATCCAACAGCTTTACAAAATGACTCTAAAAGCTCAACAATTTCTCTTCTCAAAATGATCCAAAAATAGACCGTGGAATTAGGGAAACAATATTCTTTTCAGGCTTAGGAAACTCAATACTATCGTGGCAAGGGCAAGAGAAGTCCTCTGTTATGGGGCTACTTTTGCGGGATCATCATTATGGCTTGAATGGAATTGTAGGATTTTGAAAGATCATTCTTCTCTGAGCCAATATATGTGGGAGAGGATGACATTTCTGGCCACCATATCAGTGAAGGCCCTTGAGAAATTTTCAGATATTACTACATGTGTGCTATATAGGAATTAGGGGTTGATAATTCTTGATCCTCAGTGGGTCTTCTTGTAACTAATTTGTATTCTCAAGTTCTGTATTAGAAGACTCTAGGAGGATGTCTTAGTCTATGTAATTATACCATTCTCATCTTTTGTAACACTTAATTTTCTGTCAAAAAAAGGAATCTTAGTAACATTTCTAGCCTGAATATCCTTCTTGATATCATCATACATCATCCAAGAGATATTAGGTGAGCGACAGAGCCATTACAAGAGTCCTTACAGTAATTCATGGTCCAAAACAGAGAACATGAGACCAAACAGAAGGAAGAATAGGGTTTCTGGTGTATTTTATTTATTCACACCTTTGACATATATAGGCACGTGTACATGGTTTCTAAAAGATAAATATAGATGCATATAACTAATTTTTGGATTTTAGATTAAGTAGATAACAGTTACCCAATAAGTCAAGGATCCTTTCTCCATAATTTTGGCAGTCAACTATCCTCCTCAAGATGGTGCACAGACAGCTCCATAATTCATGGTCCTGCAAAATTGCTTGGTTCCCAGTCCTGTAGTGGAGGCATGTAAGAGTTGTTTTTCATTAGTTACATAAAGGATTATTAGAATACCTCAAGCTTTTCTTTGAACGGTTCAGCAAGGACATGCACAAATGTTAAACCCAGAAGCATGTATAGATATTATCCGCTGTAATGAAGTTCTAGACCGTGGTATTTACTATTTTGCTGTCAGGTTTTTAGGTGTTTTGTTGAGAACCTAGATGAAAGTTGAGGGAGAATGACTTATATTGTTCTCTGTTGTCATTTTTCTATTGTTTAGTTGGGAATACCTTTTTCTTTATAGTAGTGGGATTTCAATTTAGCTCTATATTAGAAATCTTGTATTAAATGCTGTTGACTCACATTATTGAAATTTCTTTTTTATTTTTCTTAATTGGTGGAATACAACAAATCAATATGCTCCCGAGCAATATTCTAATGAGGCCTTGCTGAGGCTTTATTGAACCATGAGTTTAGTAGCTTATAGTGTCGCTGATACTCAACAATTAACTTTCTTTAGACAACCCTTTTCCTGCTCTCATCCCTGCTAATTACTATTCACTGGCACTGTTCAAGTCCCTGTTTCAGCATAATTTCATGGTACATCCCTATCAATTCTTCTTAGACCCTCCAAGAATATAAAATAAAACATTTATTATGGTGAGAATTCCGTAGTATTATTTTCTCCTTTAAAAAATCTAATTTCTTTTGTTTTGTCTGCAGAGACCTAATCAAGTCACTTATGGGAAAAGGAAACCCAAAACTAATTTTGTTGAAGTCCGAACATTTTTGCACCTTTTTAGAAGTTTTGATCGAATGTGGATATTTTTCATTTTGTGTTTGCAGGTAGGACTAACGTTCAATGGTCTTACTCTGTTTCTGAGTATTGTACTCAAGTTAAACGCAACTGATTATTTATTGTCTCCAGGCCATGGTAATTATTGCTTGGAATCCTTCGGGCTCTCTTGCTGCATTTTTTTATGAAGATGTCTTTAAAAGAGTAACGAGCATATTTGTCACTTCAGCTTTTCTTAATCTTCTGCAAGGTACTGGTGATACTCGTATCTTTAAATTTTTTCTTCCACAATACCATTTAATTTGGGGCCAGCAGTTATCAGAAGCTGTGATAGTTTAATCTGCATGCTATAGAGTGACTTTTCTTTTTGCAATCTTGAAATTCTTCATGATTTGTGCAGCGACTCTGGATATCATTCTGAGTTTTAATGCCTGGAGGAGCTTGAAGTTCTCCCAGGTTCTGCGGTACCTCTTAAAATTTGCTGTAGCGGCAATGTGGGCAGTAGTTTTGCCAATTGGTTACTCTAAGTCTGTGCTGAATCCTACAGGAATAGTGAAATTCTTCAGCAGCTGGGCGGGGGATTGGCGGAACCAGTCATTTTATACTTATGCTATTGTAATTTATTTGATGCCAAACATATTAGCTGCTTTAGTATTCTTGCTTCCACCATTAAGGAGAATGATGGAGCGCTCAAACATGCGGATTATCACTCTTATCATGTGGTGGGCTCAGGCAAGTATTGCTACTTGCTTTTAAAGTTGTAGATGTTAGATATCATTACATTTTCTATGTTTTCCTGATATGAGTACTGCAGCCAAAATTATATGTCGGAAGAGGCATGCATGAGGACATGTTCTCACTTTTGAGGTAAGGGAAACACTGTTTTTGTTTTCTGGATAAAGAAAGAAATATTATTAGAGAGAGAAATGAGGAAAGTGCAACAGTGGAGGATAAAAGATCCTTCCAAACAGTGAAAACAGAAAAAAGAAAACTGTGGTTCCAAATAGTATATCAAAGTAACTTCTTTTCAAATGGTATATCAAAGTAACTTCTTTTCACTTGATTACATCACAAACACACACCCTATAAATGCTTTCTGAATAAATGAATAATATATTAAGTAAACAAAAAAAAAATAGAAAAGCCAGATAATGCAGGACAAGAAGATTCTAATATGGAGTAACTTTTTATTAAAAGTTTTTTGTAATTATAATTATTGCTTGGTATTTTTAATTTATTTAGCCTATTTAAGTAGATTTTGGGTTATAGAAACTTATGTCATGAATGTTGATTTCATATATTATAAAGGCTCTTTGATTTCCTCTTTTGTTTAATATTGTCGTTGTTAGTTGCTCTCTTCCTCTATTATTGGAAGTTGAAGTAGTAAATGAGTGATTTAAGAAGTCGAGTAGAGAGAACATATGAACTGCTCTGTGGTCGTTCAGGTTTCTATGAAAGAACAGATTCCAAAATATTGATTATGTATTAATTTTTATATTTAGGAAATAAAAAACTAGAATACTAAAGCTTATGTTTTTTCAATCTGTGTCTTCATTTTTGTTGTTATTTTCGTTCTTGAAGAGGTTTTGAGGGCTTTGTTCTATCACTTCTTTTTTTGTAGTTTTATTCGGTTCACGTTTTATTTTTTTATGGAATAGTGCTATCATCTAAATGTGCCTTAATTCCACTAATGACATTGCATTTTTATGTGCTAAGGTATACGCTTTTCTGGATCATGCTGCTAATCAGCAAGCTTGCTTTCAGCTATTATGTGGAGGTAATTTATCTTCTTTTGCTTACATTTTTTCTCCTCAAGTATGTTGATTGTTTGTTTCTGCCACCGTTTCGTGTACTTGACTGGTAATATTTGCAGATGATTTCTTATATGTATGAGATTGGTTCTTTTGGAGTGTTGAAAAAGTGGTTTATTCTCCTTAGGGGGTGATTTACTCTAATTCATGCATGTCTATCTAGGATGTTATTTGTTTTTATTTAGAATTCCCGTAGAGATTGTGGAAGAGAATACAGAGATGCATGAAAAGATTTTTATGGGCAGGGCTGAAGGAGAAGCATAGGGATTATCTAGCGAGTTTGAAGGTTTTTGCTGGTCCAAGAACTTGGCTGGCCTTGATATTGAGAATCTTAGATAAAAAAATTATTTCTTTTGGCTAAATGGCTTTGACGATGCTCGGGGAACCTAACTCAATGTGACACAGGGTGATCAACAGTTTTTTTATAGAAACTACAGGAGTGAATGTGTTGCAATAGCAGGATGATCCATTTCATACAAAAATTCATGGAAATCAATCTCCAAAGTCCTTATATAGTATTTATCTTCGACCTATTTGTGAATTGGAGATGGACCAAGAGCATTGTTTTGGGAGGATAACTGGATTAGAAACCATTTCTTAGCAAGCCAATTTCCACGCTTATCCTCTCACCATTATCTCCTATTTCCTGTTTTGCCGATTCAACTAAAGGGTCTTCAGCATAGGATTTTCATTTTAATTGCCACTTATTTGATATGGAGCCTTGTGACCTCCTTACCATGTTACAAAGGTTATTGGAGTCTGTCAATCTAAGTCCTCAGCCAGTATGTGTGTTTGGACACTAGGATCTTTAGGGTTATGTACTTGTAAGCTCTTCCTGACCATCTCCTAAAATCCTGACCTTTATCAGTCAGGATATTTATCTAATATGTCATTCTGCTGGGGGGGGGGGGGGGGGGGAAGTGTTTGTGGACGCAGCTGGTTGGGTTGTTTGGCTTATCTTTGGTCACTCCTCCAACCATGGAATGTTTTATGAGTTTGTATGTTCACAGGGATGGAATACGAGAAGATGGAAAACCTTTACTTATAGTGAAAGGAATAGGCAAATCTTTAATTATTACTTTCATCTAATCAGGATGTATGGGATAGGATAACTTGTTTGGCCACTCTATATGCAAAAGCTCATGAACAGATTTCAGACATTGAGCAAACAACCTCACAACTGCATATTATGTATATATAGAGTTTAACTCCTAGTATTTGTATTTAGAAGCCTAATGGTAGAAATTAGGTTGTTGTTATCTGCTTATTGATTCTGAAGAAAAGGAAAATCATCATGGAATGCGTATGGTACTTTAGATGTATTAAAGTCTATATACAAGACAGCAAGTGAATTTACTCTCTAGTTCATTGTCATTAAAGGTGATATCAACTAAAGGGTTCTGTCAGATCTTGATGATTTCTATCTACAAGTGTCTTTTCCCAGTGATCTAATGACATATGCATAGCTAATAGGTTTAAAACCTGTGTATAGGTAATGCATTCATTTGCGTTCATAGGAAATTTTTTAAAATAGTAGGAAAAAAAGCAGTAAATATGATCTTGGCAGGGATAACATAGTCAATCAATGTTTTTGTTGGGTGGTTTCCTTTTTGGCTTGTTTTATTGAAATGATGCAAATGTAAGGGTTCCTCACAACTTCATATCTCTCAACTAGATACTGGTATGTTGAGATTGAATTTCATGGATCAAGGAAGTGGTGTCATCTATCTTTGTGTTGGAAAATTATTGATATCCAACAGTACAGTTCCAGTTTTTGTACCTTACCTTTTTGAAGGATCTCTTGTTCTTGTTATGTGAATTTCCACTTAACAGATATTGTTTTGACATTTTGCTAATAGATACTGCCACTAGTTGGACCTACAAAGGTGATTATGGGTTTGCACGTTGATGACTATCAATGGCATGAGTTCTTTCCAAATGGTAATTTTTCATGCTTTTCCAAACTGCTCATTGCAAGTGGCTCTTTCCTGGTACTAAATCATCCTTTTGCTGCTGTTGTAGCAACTTACAATATTGGAGTTGTCATTGCAATATGGGCTCCAATTGTGTTGGTGAGTGGATGGATCATAGAGGAATTCACAGGATGACACATTGAAATTATGCAGTTATTCTATAGTTTAAATTTTAGCACCAGCATGCTTCAAAGTAAATTAGTTTTCATCTTTTGCAGGTCTATTTTATGGATGCCCAAATATGGTATGCTATATTTTCCACTCTTTTTGGTGGAATTCATGGGGCATTCAGTCATTTGGGTGAGGTAAGTGTCTGGTTTATCTCATAACATAGAGAAGCATGTCAGGAGCAACTTATATTAATTCCATGAAACCATATATGGTTTTACCATTGAACATAGAAGTTCTCTTACATGCCTGGGATCTCTTTTAGTTGGAATTTGCTGATTCTTATTGCTTAGTACCTTTTTGCTTCTTGCAGATTCGCACACTTGGAATGTTACGGTCAAGATTTGAATCAGTACCTTCAGCTTTCAGTTGTTCTCTTATGCCATTGTCAAAGGAAGATGGCAAAAGGAAAAACTTGGTAATTTGTGTAGTTGGTGTTAAATTGAATGAATCTTCTTCAGCTGATGTGTCTTCTAGCCAGGAATTTATATACTTCCAAAATGCAAATCAAGGCCACATATTTGGTTCTTCTATTAATCTATTCAAGAAAGAATCATACTTTTTCTCATCTTCTAGTTCTCTGGCCAAATTAACACTTAACACTGGCAGAATCATTCAGTGGAACGGAAGAACATTGCAAACTTTTCTCAGGTGTGGAATGAGTTCATAAAGTCTATGCGAAATGAGGATCTGATTAGTGACAGGTGGAACTACTACTTATGTGATCCATCTTAATACCTCAAGTGCATCATGTGTATGGTTCTAAGATTATCCTGACTTTCTGTGCAGGGATAGGGATTTGTTGCTTGTACCATCTTCTTCTGGTGATGTGTCTGTTATCCAGTGGCCACCTTTCTTGCTTGCTAGCAAGGTAAATGCTTTCAGGAAAACTCCTGTTAGACACAAAATTGAATACCAGTGCAGCTTAATTTATATTTCTACTTCTGCTCTATGACAGATTCCTATTGCATTAGATATGGCAAAAGATTTTAAGGGGAAGGAGGATGCTGATTTGTTTAGGAAGATTGAAAGTGACAACTATATGCATCATGCAGTTATTGAGTGCTATGAGACATTAAGGGACATAATACACGGTCTTCTTGAAGATGAAGCAGATAGAATGTGAGGAAGAGATTCCTTTATCCATTTGATCTGCAAATTGAACTTTAACTGTACTGCAGAGAGTTACCATCTTTTATGATTAAAACAGAATTGGGAAGCTTTCTGACTATTTGGTTTTCTCCTCTTGTAAATAGGATTGTAAGGCAGATTTGTTATGAAGTAGACTTGAGCATACAACAGAATAGATTCTTAAATGAATTTCGGATGAGTGGGATGCCTTTGCTGAGTCTTAAATTGGAGAAGTTTCTGAATGACCTGGTGATCTGATTTTTCTATATTTCGTTCTTTCTCATTTTTATCTCTTCTTTTTCTTCCTTCTGTGGACTTTAAAAGCTAAATTATAGGTCTAGAAATACTTTATTTTGCCAAATACTAATGTCATTATTTTGACAGCTAGGTGAATATGATGATGATGAGACGTACAGGGCTCAGATAATCAATGTTCTCCAGGATATTATGGAAATTATCACGAAGGATGTTATGGTTAATGGCCATGAGTAAGTGCTGGAATACATAATTGATGAAAAAAATGTAAGATATGTTATGCTTTAATGCTAATGAGCTGTTGAGTGATTTATGCTATGGGTTCTCCTATTTTCTCTCAGAATCTATGAAAAAGCTCGCATGCATGATCGTGATACGCAAAATGACAAGAAAGAACAAAGGTTTGAGAAGATAAATATTTCCATTATGGAGATTGATTCTTGGAGGGAGAAGGTATTTTCTATGCTTGTTATTTCAGGCTCGTATAAATTACTATATGTTGAGATATATATATATATATATATATATATATAATGGTACTCTACATTTCTTTACAGGTTGTAAGGCTTCGTTTGCTTTTGACTGTCAAAGAATCTGCCATAAATATACCCCCAAACTTGGATGCCCGCCGTCGTATTACTTTCTTTGCAAACTCCTTATTTATGAATATGCCAAAAGCACCAAGAGTCCGTGATATGCTCTCCTTTAGGCAAGTATAAATTTGTTATGGAGTATCTACTTTTTTTTTTTTTTCTTTTTTAAGTTCAAAATGTTATGTTTGAATTTTCTGTTTAGAAATAAAATAACAGGAAATTGATGTCAGTTTATAATGATCTTCTGGTTCATCTAACATAAATTTCTGTTATGTTTTTGGCTTAGTGTTCTGACTCCTTATTACAACGAAGAAGTTCTTTATTCTGATGAGGAACTTAATAGGGAAAATGAGGATGGAATATCGATTCTGTTTTATCTACAGAAAATATACCCTGGTGAGTTTTGAATTAGTTACAATTTTGTTTTTGAAATAAACAGTATTATTTCTGTTTTACCTACAGAAGATGTACCCCTGGTGAGTTTTTGATTCGTTACCATGGTATACTTTATTTTTAAATAAATATGAACTTACTAACTGTAAACGACTGCATACTAGATGAATGGACCAATTTCCAGGATCGCATAAATGATCCTAAACTTGAGTATTCTGAGAAAGAGAAGTTAGAGTTCACTCGTCAATGGGTATCTTACAGAGGACAAACACTTGCCAGAACAGGTGTTGGTGCTGATTAATTTATGCAGTCTATTGTGTATTAGCTTCTCTTGTGGATATTCACCAAATTTATTTTTGTTTCATATGTTTTCTACTGCCAGTGAGAGGAATGATGTATTATAGACAGGCTCTAGAACTTCAATGTTCCCAGGAGTCTGAAGGTGAAAATAATATTTGCTTTCTGTCCTAGATATTCTTAACTAACTTCTTTCTCCATATGAATCAATTGTTTCTAAGACATTAAAAAGATGGGAGGTCAAACCCGTTTTTCTTGTTTTAAAATTGTGCAATCTTTTCCTTGCAGCTATATCAGGTGACAACCTAAACATGGAGTCACATGAGGATGAACAGGCTTTCATCAATCGAGCACGTGCCCTGGCAGATTTGAAGTTCACATATGTTGTCTCTTGTCAGGTCTATGGCAAGCAGAAAAAGTCGAGTGATAGTCGTGACCGAAGTTGTTATAATAACATCCTACAACTCATGCTGCAGTAAGTCAAAATTATTGCCTAAAACAATTTTCTGGGTTTCTTTCGTGAATTGAAGACTTTTGGCACCTTTTAAATACACATGCTGGAAAATAAACTGAAATATTCTTCTCGCTACTTGGTTAAAGGAACAGAAAGTTATATTTATGGGGATACCTAGGAAATGAAAAATAAGAATAGAACCAACATTCTAGGACATTGACTTTGTAGGAAACAGCTATATAGAAAATAGGCTATTCTTCTCTAATAGACTATGTAGGAAATTTTTCCACTCTTTCAGTCCCTCAAGAAGCTTGAATTAGCCGAAAACTGTCACAAATAAATTCTAGTAAGTAAAAAACTTGAAGTAGAGAACTTATAGTTTAATGAACTGAACTAACTCCTTGGAACAAAATTGGTGAGTTCCACAAAATCATCTCCCCAAATGAGTTGAACCAAGAACTTGTAGTATTCAGCAAACATAGACTTGAACTACACAGTCGAAAATCTCCCTAGATAGATGACCAAAATAATAAATGCCTAGAAAACAGACAACCTTATGCTGGGTCAAAACATGCCAGATCTAATAATTGGAGATGATAGGGTGTGTGAGCTTCACATATTAGTGAACAGAGGTGCATGAGACATTGGACGGTAATTGAACCTGTGGCAGGGAATTGCACAATGTCACCACTTCAGATTCTATGATCAGTATGCTGGAAAGATAATGTATGAACTCAATTTTTTCACTCCCCTAAGGTTTTACACATTGAAGGTTTCTAACAGGCTGATTTTTTATTTTTCTTTTGTTTTTGTTTTTAACAAACATGAAGATATGGAATAAGATTTTTTTTACAGGAAATACTCAAACTAAATGCAAAAAGAAACAGAAAATAACTGGCAAATGTTATTTTTCGTTAATTTCTTTTTCTTTTTCTTTTTTTTTTTAAAAAAAACTTAGTTAAGATTAGTATGTTTTGTAAATTAACAGAAACTAGGCTGTATGTTTTTTTTTTCATAGTTGATGGACAGGTAGTTGAAAGAGTGGTGGTGAGAACAAAAGTTGAATAGGGTACTGAATCCCATAATTTGATTTTTTGAGAGCATGTGAGAGCTTAAACTGAAACATTTTTCTTGTTATCATGTTGAGGGAGCAGGCCATCATGTTTATAGTGATACCAAGGAATAAGAAAAGGGCAATTAAGAATTGAGCTAAATATATATGACATTTACTATATATGGAAAATCTATATGAGAAATACCTTATTATTCTCTAATATTTCTATTCTTTAAGAGTGTAAAAATTGTATAGGTATCCATCTCTACGCATTGCTTATATAGACGAAGTAGAGGAGACAGTGAACGGGAAACCTCAGAAAGCTTTTTACTCTGTTCTTCTCAAAGGAGGTGAAAAGTTAGATGAGGTATGGCTAATTAATACTAGTTGAATGTGCAAACTGTTTGCATGGAAGTCATTTGTCTATATTGCAAATTTTTGTTGGTTGGAGTTTCAGACCTTATGTTTTCTCAAAATGCCATACTGGGTTATTTTCTATATATTTTAAAGTAGAACAATGAAGAGCTTTCTCTGAAACTCATTATATGCCTTCTCTTCATAATATGGTAGTAACTACTTTTATGTAGATTCTTTCATTTCATTTTGGTTTAACTTTTTCTTTTCCCTTTCCTTCAACACCTAAAAGCATGGTTATCCTTCTTAATGTCTTTATTACAAATGTGACTATTAGAACATGCTATTACTTGTTGTCAAACTGTTATATTGCTGATTTTTCTAATGTGAAATATATATATATATATATATATATATGTAAGCACACATGATATGTTGTAAATATTCTTTATCATCAATAGAATTCCTAACCTTTTAGTAGTCAGTGCAGTTTTTACTGCTTAAAAATTCAAAGCTTTGTCCCATTTATTTATAGGCTATTGAAGCTAGAAGTCCCTAGCTCTACCAAAAATGGTCTTTTCCCTTTCAAAGGTCCTCATATCTCTCCAAGTTAGACAGAAAATGGACAATGGCTGCAGAGCTATCACCCTCTACATGATTTTATTCACCTGCGTACCTTCTCAAGCTAAAAGCTCTTTAACCACCAACCCAGCTACTGCCCACAAATCATACCCATTATTGCTAAAGACACATTCCTTAGTTTTTCGAAGTACACCACATAAGGATGTGACAAGGGTTTCACGAGACTTTTGCTCCTTTTTGTCTGAAGAAAAAAGGAATTTTACCCCATTTCTTTAAGCTTCACAATGTTGAGGATCCTTTCCAACATAACTTCTGACGCAAAAAAAGAAGCATCATTTCTCTTCCAAACTGCTTTCTCTATATATACATGTAAATGTATATATATATATATGCTCAGCCAACTGCTCTATGAGGGAGAGAGAGAGGGGAGAGGGAGGTGGCCGCACTATGATTTCTCATATAAACTTATGGAAGAATTTAAAATCAAGAAAACAGATGAATTGATTTTAACTCTGCAGTAGATGGAGACAATCTTTTGGAGGAACTTAACATCAAGAACATTTTTCCATGCTAGTCAATTATATCCTAATAACTCGTGGAGAAGACATGAATTGTCTCACAATACTGTACAGGCAAATGTCAGGTTGCTGTAAGATTGGTCAATTTTTCAACCAATGTTCAGTATCTTTACTGTCAGTCCCAGATTAGTAACCAGTGGAGACTACAAGCTATAGCTCTTAATATTCCTTTTTTTCCATAAAAGAATAACATACTTTCCTTGAGAAATTCTTTCAACCTTTTGTAAACTTCAATACTCAAGAAATATCGATGTACTCAAATTCTATTTTAGGATCTGTCTTTAGAAAGGATTTGAGTGCTAAAATACTAAAATTATTGTGGAATTTAGGGAGAAACTGAATGAATTGTATATTAAGGAGGCATACATGGGTATATGTAGCTTTTACAAAGAGAAAAAATGGAAAATTAATCCCAGCAAATCAAATCAAATCTCCATATTAGTAGGACTCCCTAACTGGTATCCCATAATTATAGGAAGATTTATTTCCCAATGTTAGAATAGAAGATTGGGGGATTCTCCAACACCCTCCCCTCAAACTGGTGATTATGCTTCTCCCTTTATGAGATTGAAGATAAGTTCTAAAAACATTGAACTACTGAGTCCTTTTGTTTGTAGATCTGCAAGTTGATAATTAATTGAGATGTAAGGAGCACTAATCGATCCACTATCCAACTTTTCCTTTATGAAGTGCTTTATCTATTCTTCGTACTGTCATGTTATACAGGATTGTAAGCTATGTTAACAGTAGACTTGTTGTCGCAAGTAATTTTATTTGTCCTCATCTGATCCTTATATCTGTTAAAATTATCTTAAGACATAATAGTACACACACTCCTTTTGCCATCAAACTGAACTCTGTCTATGCTAGATATAGCAATCAGATTCAACTTCTTACTCCTCCATGTTATAAGACTGCTTCGAAGGAAAGTACAATAACCTATAGTAGATTGTCTATCAACTGATTAACCTGCATTATACTGTAAACTAATCCCGATGTTTCTTTGAACAGAATTCCTTTTTTTAGGACTAGCCTTTTGATAATATATTATTATGTAAACTATTGAAAGTAAACTTCTCTTGCCTATGCATAAATTGGCTAACCACGCTCAGGACATATGCAATGTCTGCCTTTGTATGAGGAAGATATATAAGTTATCCTACCAATGTCTAGTACATTTCTTTGTCTACAGATGGATCTCCATTTGCTGTTTTCATGCCTGCTCATAACATATCACACATGATTGATTTATCAAGGCAGCTTATAATGCTGGATTGTTTCCTACCTTGCTAGGAAATTTACCGTATCAAGCTTCCTGGTCCTCCAACAGAGATTGGTGAAGGGAAGCCTGAAAATCAGAACCATGCCATCATTTTCACCCGTGGTGAAGCCCTGCAAACCATAGACATGAATCAGGTAATTTATTCTGGCTTTTTCTAACAGTGAATGCAAAGTAATTCACTGTGCTTCCTCATTTTTTGTTTTCAGGACAATTACTATGAAGAAGCTTTCAAAATGAGGAATGTACTAGAGGAGTTTCTACAAAAACGTGTTGGCAGGCGAAAACCTACAATTTTGGGTCTAAGAGAGCATATATTTACTGGAAGGTTACGATACCACCTACACTTCGAATTATTTTGATTTTGCAAACTACTAGATATATTTCTGAAACTTGAGATGCTGAAAGACTCAAAATCTGAAGAAATATTATTCAAATGCAAGAGGTATTATAATCATGTGCTTAATTCTTCCCATTCATTTTACAGTGTTTCATCCCTTGCTTGGTTCATGTCCAATCAGGAGACAAGTTTTGTAACAATTGGTCAACGAATTTTGGCAAATCCTCTGAGGTATGCCTGAATCCTGTTTTTGAAATGAATAGTTGCTTAAATAATTATTTGCAATTTATGGTTTGCCTTCACATTTTTATTTGGTTATTGAATCAAGTTGAATGCCTGCTACTGTGTTTTCTTTTTGTACTTTTTTTTTTAATCCTGAATGAGATGATTTGGCAAATGTGGTTACGTAGGTAATTTAAACTGCAATGTTGAAGAAAAATATTTGTTTCTTTATGTGTATTTTCAAGTTTTTCCCATAACTATAGTTGCAAACACAAAAGACATAAGAGAAGTGAGAAGTTACTGCTTGAATGGCTTGTGGTGAATTGCTAGTAGCATTTTAACTACACTGAAAATTCTCAAATTTTTGTTAGATGATAATAAAATCTTGATGTTTCAAGTGTCCTTGAGAGTTTCATATTCTTAACTTATTTCCTTAACAGGACAAGCTCAAATTTTCTAATTTTTCTAAATTAACAGAGTACGCTTCCATTACGGTCATCCCGATATATTTGACAGAATCTTCCACATAACAAGAGGTGGCATAAGCAAGGCTTCAAAAATAATAAACTTAAGCGAGGACGTTTTTGCAGGTAATTTTTGGTTTCATTGGGAGATAACTGATTTTTCATATATCAACTTATTCATTATTTTAATCTCTTCAGGCTTCAACTCAACTCTTCGTGGTGGATATGTGACACATCATGAATATATTCAAGTTGGTAAGGGACGTGATGTGGGAATGAATCAAATATCTTCTTTTGAGGCAAAAGTTGCAAACGGAAATGGAGAGCAGACACTTAGTCGTGATGTTTATCGACTTGGGCGCCGATTTGACTTTTATAGAATGCTCTCATTCTATTTCACGACAGTTGGTTTCTATTTTAGTAGCATGGTACGTTGGCCAAATTAATCTCATTATTTATATGATTTCTCATAAGGCTAACATAGTGAGGTCCTATTTAGTTCAATTCACATTTAGTTTTCACTTTATTCCTTCACTTGATTATTGGACTAATCTTGATGGTTAAAATTGCATTTTAGTTTTTATATTTAAACTATCTTCACCCACAAAGAATTAAGGTGAGAGTGAAGGTGATTCAAATATGAAACTTTTGATGGATTTTTGCTACCAAGGTTAGTCTAAGTAGATAAGTGAATGAATAAGATAGGAACTGGACGAGAATTGAGCCAAATGGGCCATAAGGTAGTCTTTGCTGCATAGATAGGATAATATAGAATAGGATTAAGCTGGACTAAACTGAAAAGGATTGTGTTTCGTCTGCATTGAGAAGAACAAGACAAATTTGCTTTTAGTTTAAAATTTTTAATGGTTAAATTATCTATAAATTAATAATTGCATTTTTATATCATAAGATTTAATTAGTTTAATAACTAATAATTATTTTCTTTGAAAATGAATTAAATGAAAAATCTATTAAAATACAAGAAAAAGTAAGGAGTTGCAAAAGGAACCTCACTTCTTTTTGGTGAAAAAATAATTTACTTTGAGAGAGCTGGCAAACACCAAGTTAGACTTGAGAGTGAGAAGGTTGAAGAGGGGAAGTAATGAGAGGGAGAGCTAGAAGGCTAGAGCAACGTTTTACTTTCCTCTCTTTGTGAACACAGCTTTATGACATTGTTTTTCTGAAAACCATAGTTCTTCTGCAAAGGGATCAGTTCTGGTAGTTACACTGTTGCCTGCCTACTTACAAACATTTACGAAGAGAAATAAGTTTACTACCAGCATAATGAATGATCGTTTATTATATAATTTAATTATACTATGATTGTATACTGTATAATATGTCACTGTAATGAGACATGTGAAGAAAATGATAGTACATCATCCTTCACATCTTGGAAAATTACTTGGGAGGTCACCAAATGTTTTATAATTTGTGAAAGTCATTTGCTTAATTGATTGAACATAGCCAATTTGTTGCAAGGCAATTTTCAGTTGACAGTGCTTTCATTTGTCTGCTTGTTGGAATTCTGCTTGAGCTTTGTAAAATGAGTAGTTACAGGTTGTTTGTTTCAACATTGTTGTATTCAGGTCACTGTGCTTACTGTGTATGTGTTCTTGTATGGACGTTTGTACATGGTTATGAGTGGATTGGAAAGGGAGATTCTTCAGAATCCAAGCATAAATCAGAGCAAGGCACTTGAAGAGGCTTTGGCTACCCAGTCAGTTTTTCAGCTTGGCTTCTTGATGGTTCTGCCTATGGTTATGGAAATTGGCCTGGAGAAAGGATTCCGAACTGCTCTTGGTGATTTTATAATTATGCAGCTGCAGCTGGCTTCTGTTTTCTTTACATTCCAGCTTGGAACAAAAGCACATTATTATGGGAGAACGATTTTGCATGGGGGTTCCAAATATCGAGCTACTGGCCGTGGATTTGGTGTTTTCCATGCAAAATTTGCTGAAAATTACAGGCTGTACTCAAGAAGTCACTTTGTGAAGGGGCTGGAGTTATTGATACTGTTGGTCTTATATGAAGTTTATGGAGAATCATATCGCAGTTCAAATCTTTATTTTTTCATTACTTTCTCTATGTGGTTTCTGGTTGGGTCCTGGTTGTTTGCACCTTTTATATTCAACCCATCTGGTTTTGAGTGGCAGAAAACGGTAGATGATTGGACAGATTGGAAAAGGTGGATGGGAAATCGAGGTGGTATTGGGATCCCATTGGACAAAAGTTGGGAATCATGGTGGGAAGGAGAACAAGAACATCTCAAACACACAAATATAAGAGGAAGGGTGCTTGAGATAATTCTTGCATTTCGCTTCTTCATTTACCAGTATGGAATTGTCTACCACCTTGATATTGCTCATCACGTCAAGAGTTTGCTGGTATGGCTTTTTACCTTCTACTTGCTCATTGGTTGCTTAGAACTCTGGCATCGCCTAAGTACTGCCTACTTGTTACTTCAATTTCCTTGTAGGTATATGGACTCTCTTGGCTAGTTATGGTAACTGCTCTTCTTGTGCTAAAGGTATCAAATACAAAATTTTTAGTTATGAACTGTGGATTTTAATAGCACCCACTATCAATTGGTTCGTGTGCAACAGATTTAGCTAACAGTTTTAGCCTGAGAGACATGTCTATTAATTGCTTCCTGTCTTTGTCTGTTTCCATCAGATGGTATCAATGGGCAGAAGAAAATTTGGAACTGACTTTCAGCTCATGTTCAGAATCCTCAAGGCACTTCTGTTCCTTGGCTTCATGTCAGTGATGACTGTCTTATTTGTAGTGTGGGGCCTCACCATTTCAGATTTATTTGCTGCCATCCTTGCCTTTTTGCCCACAGGATGGGCCCTTCTTCTTGTACGTCATTAGCTTCTGCAGATTCTTAAGATAGGGTCGTATATTTCATTTTTTTTAATGTCAACTGGATCATTAGAGACATTTAGTCAGCACCCTAACCATTAGGAAACTGCATCGTTAAAGTAGTTTTTGAAGTCCTGGAGATATCATAATGCATTTCCCTAGATACTTAATCCATCAGCAGTTTTTTCAGTTCCCTTCCGCAGAAGTTTTATCAACACTTACAATATATCTTTGTTGCCTCTCTTTACTGAACTGTATTCCAATTTTCCTCTTTTCTATCTCCAAGTTTAAATGTCCTCTTTCACCTACACTAAACATTCCCCCCATGATAAAAACTACAGTTAAGATCTCAAACTCGTAGGCATGGTGAAATACCAAGAGTACCATGTTGGCCAATTTATGTATTTGAGAGATGAGAGATTTTCGTTTTATCACTTGTATAGTAAAATGTGACTGGTTTTGTTGGATTTTGATGAAAGACGCATCCATGCAGTTGTTATAAAAGTGCACGTTATGAACCAGCTTGATAAACTCATCTCTTTTTTGTTAGAATTTCTCCGAGAATGAAATCTTTATCTGTGTTGTTTTTGCAAGATTGGGCAAGTATGCAGACCTTTGTTTAAGAGGCTGGGATTCTGGGAATCAACAAAGGAGCTGGGGAGATTATACGAGTACATAATGGGGTTGGTGCTGTTCATGCCCATTGCCATTTTGTCATGGTTCCCGTTTGTGTCGGAGTTCCAGACACGCTTGCTGTTCAATCAAGCATTCAGCAGAGGCCTCCAGATTTCCATGATTCTGGCAGGAAGGAAAGATAAACCAACCTCACCTCCTAAGTAGAGCTTCAGGTCTTAATGTTTTTCTCTGCACTAAAAACCAGTATTGTATTTTTTGAATTAACAGCATTAGAGTTAGATTGATTGATTTTTCCATGAATTGTCCGTAGAAAGAATTATGAGCTCAAAACTCCCAGTAATACACCTCAAAATTAGTATTTTATTTCATTTTTTTTCCCCATAGATTCTGAACTCTAACGACATGGTAATAACATTTAGGATATTCTTTCGAACACTATATTCTTTTTTTCTATCAATCGAACTAAAAAATTACTTTCAACGAACAATGTTTGTTTAATGTATGAGTCAATAAGTAACACATGCAGCATCTACGCACACGGTCTTGTAATGCTTCAAGAATGCACATTGAATACGTGAATCCATAAGCATCTTGTATGTGTCTCGAATGCGAATGCATATGATGCTTTAGTTCCTCAGCCATGTATTCGGTAATGATTACATAGCATGATTTACACAAGTACGTGCATGATTTAATTCATGTACGATCATAATATAGGTGCAGATCATGAATCAACAGATTTAATGTATGAGAATAAAAAATTATATTTTTTTATTAACGACAAAATAATAATAATAATAACATTATGATCACTATTAAAAAAAAATATCGTAATTATTTTTCTTAAAATATATTTATTTATTATATATTTTATTTTTTTGAACAAAAATGATTGTTTTATTACATTCTTATTCTAATTTAACAAACTTTTATTATCTTCCTTGTGAAAGTTATATATTTGAATTTATTTAATTAATATATGTGTATCAATTTGAAATTTAATAATTATTAAAATTAATAATTTCTTAATTTTAAACAACTATAAAATATAATCTTTGAGTAATATAACTTTTTAAAAACGTATATCATAGAGTCTAATTTTTTTAAAATAGTTGTAACAAAAATTTTGAAATTATATATTTATATATATATATTGGTATATAAACTATTTTCATATATAAAATAATGCGCACACATATACAAATAGCTAGTGAAAAATATAGGCAATTGTTTTCTTCAATTAAAAAACACAAGGACTAATTTGATAAAAGTAGAAAAATAATGTGGGTTTTGTGATAATATATCAAAATATTGGGAAAATTTAAGAAATAAGAATTAATAGTTTCTTTCTCTCCCCCTCCCCGCGGCGTCTTCTTTCTCTTTTCCTTTCGTCTCTTTTTATTATCTTATTAAGAAGATGGAGAACTTATGGAATCCGTGGGGCGAGTAAAGTGATGAGTTCACGGCAAGGTTATATAAATTCGGCTTCGAGTACGATTCAATCTCCGAAATTTCTCTCTGCTCCATTCCCGATGCAGCTTCCAACCTCAGTAATGCATACATGATACCCGTACGTATGAGTTTGCGATGTATGCTAAAGCACTCAAAATTTTGGGCCTTATTAGTTGGTGTGCAGGTTTTAGTTTGTTTGATTTTCTGTTTTCTTCTCTTTAAAAAGATTTGTGACGAAATCGTTGCTGATTTGGGCCGAATGTTTTCTGTATGTGAAACTTTACTGTAGGCATTTTGTTTTATTGGTATATAAAGCTTCTCGAAGGGAAAATCATAGTAGAGCTTGAGCTTGTCCCTTGGAAGGGCTACTGTAGTTTTTAGTTCCCCTTTTTTGTTTTAGAAAAAAAAGTTTCTCCTGAACTGACTCCTTTTGTTTTATCAATCCTACCCGTTTGTAAATGAGGGGTTGAATTCGCTTGCTTTCGTTACTTGGTCAATTTAATTGATAATAAAGGATCAAATAGGCAAGGGATTGCTTGCATTTTCTTAACTCACCAAAATAATTTTTTTTAGATGGACAAATAAGTTTAAGTTGAATAATTACGCCCATTATATATAGCATACGAAGAGAGTATTTTTAAGAAAATAATTTGTCATAGAATATATAAAATCTATATCTTTGCAGCGAATACAAGTTGTATTACATTTGTTCGGTTTAGATGCAGGCTAGCTTGTTGTTTTAGAGAGTTAACTGCTCTAACTTGCAAAAATTACATGTAAGATGATGTTACAGAATTTTTAAGTGCCGCAGAGTCTAGTCGTGCATATTGTCAATAAGTTGTTAAGTCTCCATGATTTTGAAGTTAGAGTTATATCATATAATGACTTCTTATCTATCAGTTTTAATTTTACTACTGTTACTAAACTAGTATCTTTGATTTTATTTATCTCCGTGTAGCAGGTGTTTGTCCAAGTGTTCTGAAGAAAATTTGCTGAGACAATGGTCTTGATAGGCGGCCATATCGGAAGGTATGGTGTGCTTCAGTAAAGAGCTTGAATGATGGCTAAGAGAGAGTAGTCTTATGCTTATGGACCTTTTCATTTGACTAATCAACTTCTCCTGTTCTGGATCAAGCTAAATATTTTCTTTCAAAGGTGTATAAAGAATAATTCAAGTCAACATGAAATGCAATTTTTTCCTTTAGTAGAAGTGTTGGAAGATCCTTCAATCTTCTGCCTTAACATTAGGAAATTAATCCTCCTGAAAACATGAAATTTGAAATCTGGTTAGAAAATCTAATTGATATGGAGATTTGATTTGCTGCAACTAATTTCCTACTTTTCTATTTATAGCAGCTGTATATATTAATATAGATGCTGATTCTCAGCATATAAGGAATTTAGCTTTTCTCTAGACTTCTCATAGTATCAAAGCATTAGGCTCTTTTAGCCTTCGTTGGCATTTGTGCGCTTGTTTTTCTATAACGGGAAAAAGAACCAAAAGAGTTAGCGACCTCATTTCCTTGAAGCTGCTCTAACATGTCTGCTCTCTCTATATGTATCTCTGCATGCCAAAGTCGACCTTGGTGGATTATCTCCTCTTGTCTTATTATTTTCTCTTGTGGCCCTCGTCATCGCACTACTGGCACTGGCTGCATTGTTGGCTCCCTTATCGAGCTCAAATTCTCTATCTGCAACCTTAGTCATCAAGATCCTTGCCAAAACTCTCCGTCACCATCCTTACAGGTGGAGACCTGGTGCCTCATCCTAGAGAAGATGTCAGGAAGAACAAAATTAGATGACAATATGAGGCAAAACTAGTATGATGAGACAAGAAAATAAAACTATATCAAGTAGCAAATCTATTATATTGCTATGTTCGACTCTCCCTTGTGTTGTTGGACTACGATTACCTTCAAAGCATGGGAAGTTACCAGTTCATCTGTAGGCCTCCGGCATCTATCTGTAGTGTTCAATATAGGTACAGTCCTCAACATCCACTTTCAAACTCAGATGAATCGTCATAGGATATTATTCTCTTCTGAAATAATGTTTGCCAGAATATGTTACAAGGGGCTCCTATAAGTTTAGAAACATTGATTTTGGAATCCCAACCATTTTGATTGAGAATTATTTACTCTTGACAAAAGATCACTTTGTGTCACAAAAGTTTAGTTTCCAAAAGAAGACACTACAACCATTTAGTCTATAGGGATAGGCTTTTCCAATAAAGATTCCCAATGCCTAAACACCCATCAATTCAGGCAAAATATACACCTCCCAGCTGACCAAATAATCCCCATATAGTCCATAGAATTAGGCCGAAGAAATTCCTCATCACCCTTCGATTACTCTGCAACACATACAGGGATTTTGGATAGAGAGATAAATGCTTGGATGCTGGAGACACATGCTTGGATAAGAGAAGCTCTATCACTAATAGTAAAAGACTCCTTTTGAACACTCAAAAAAGCTTAGAGATATATGTGTGATGTAGGACAAATAGGATTGATTTGTCTAATTAGGAATTCGGGGTAAAAAAACCTTGAAATCATAACTAGATTTTCTTAAACATGACATCTAAAAGTCCTAAGTATCACACTTAAAGGTTTGATTGCATCACAACAACTAGAAAACTGAAGAACTCTCAAAATATTTTTGAATAACTTGAATTGAATAATAAATGAAATCACAAAGCTATTTATAACAATTTCTAGTTACTTTTCCTAACTGAAAGTAAAGTAAGAAGTAGTAACTTAATAGAGTTAATAATATTAGTCCTGATATAAATAAAAAGTGATACTAATAAGAATAAACTCCTAACTCTAATAATAAAATCCTAAGTTACTAAAACTATAGTAATACTTACTAAATAATATAATAATATCTGAAATAGTATGGTTGTTTTACATTTAATATATTTGTAATGTACTTAAAAATCTAGTGCTAAACCATTCCGCATTATTCTCCCCTGGTCGAAAAAAATTCATCCATCAGTTTGGAAGTGGCAAATGATGTAAAAAGACCTTTATATATGAGGTTTCTATAAAATTTAGCAACCTTTGTGTTTGGTTGTTCTCCCCAATACCTAAAATAATTGAAAGGCACAAAGTTTTGGAGATAATCATTGGATTATAAAATCAACATGTTGACCACTTGATATGTCAAATCTGTTGTTGCATAGAATTTTCATAATGTTGACTCTTGGGGAAAGATATTGAACAATAGGAAGACGTAGTGATTCTTCTTGCCATCTATAGAGTTTACTCTTAGGAAAAAATCTTGAGCAATAGGAAGATGTAGTGATTCTTCTTGCTCTTCCCCTTTGGAGTCTGACGATAGGCACTTTAACAAAAAAGAGGTACTTACTTGTTCACTGGGAGCTAAATCATCATCCTCATAGAGGATACATAATCATCATCTCTTTCTTACACCTCCTTCTTTTCTTTTAGTCCAACATGCAAGTTATTCTTCATTGGCATTTGTAGCCCATATGTCCACTTCGTCCACATCTAAAGCACACAATTTCCTTATGTTTAGGAGTTTGAAATTTGATATTAATCCTTTCTTCATCTCACCTTTTGATTCAAACATATCTTTAGAAATGAATTCCACAATGTTTCTTGGGATTGGATGTTTTAAATATTCTTCCACATCAAGGGTTGCTTGGTAAATTTGTGTTGTAGCTGTAGGAGGTTGTCGAATTAACTCTCTTTTAATATCAACACTCAATCCTACCTTGAACCCAAACACTGCTTTACCATCATCTTCGACTAATTGGTCCAGAATTTTTAATTTTTCAAACTTCTGTGACTCAGTTGCCAACATGCCCTGGACTAAAGTGTAAGGTTGATCGTGACGTTTGTCAAAGTAGTTGGGAGATAGAAACTTTTCATGAGGAATAGTTTTTATGTCATCCTATGTTTCAACTATTGGTTGTCTCCTAGTTATGTCTTTTGTCATTAGTATACCATCATATTTTTGCAAGTCCACCCAGCTTCATCTTGGCAAATCGAGCTCTTTGTGCATCTGACATATCAAACCAGTTGAAGTATTCTTCCACTAAGCCAATCAAGAAAGAAATCAATATCCCTTCTTCCATCAAACTCAGGAGGTTTGACCTTTACCTTCTTTACAATGTCTCAAGCATTATCCTCAGCATGTCTGATGAGCCGGATGAACTGATCCACATGCAGAATTTGAATTGGAGGACCTAGTTGAGTTGTGCGCAAGTGTTTCAGTTCTTCCAGGATTGCTTTGATAGAGTTTTGCATTGCTTCCATTCTAGTTTTAGTGGTTGCTTCAAACATCTCAAATTTAGTTGCAGCCAACAAGTTTTCTGTGTATGATGGGTTTTGTTGTAGTCAGATAGATCTTTGGGCAATCATCCAATCTGTGGATGAGGAAAGTTCCTATCCCTTGTAGCATCAGTTGTAGGTAAAGCTGAATTCAATTGAGACTGTGACACTCTTGAGCATAAAATTTCTGTGGCTTTTACCCTATTGGACTTCTGAGAAGACCTTTCAAGTGGTGGCAAGGGTTTAGGCCAGCCAGAAACTTGAAGAGACAATTATCCTCTACCATCATCTTGTAGTGGTTGCAGTATTAAATGGATTTCTATTCATAATCATTATTAGATCCAAGTCTAACTAAATTACAGCTGTAATTATAACTAGTGAGGAAATATCAAAATAATAAAATATGAAATTTAAAGTTTCTGAAATTCCTTAACGAAACTCAAAATAGACCAAAAAGGTCTAGAAATATTACAGATGATAATTAGAAGACACTTGCTCAATACTTTTTTTTTTAAAATAAACACTTGCTCAATAATGTTATTGTTCCAATTTAAGATCTTAGTTTTCCATCTCTCTGATAGTGCACTGTGCTTGATATTTTAATTACTGGAATTTTAAAATTTTTAAGCTTCACACATGCATTTTTCTTCATTATCTAATTATTCAGTTATTTGTAAATGCAGTGATTCCCAGGCCCAGATCAGGGGACTGTCAAAATCACAGGTTATTGCATCACATCAAAATTTGCAGCAACAAGGAAACAAAAGTATTACAAGTGGAAAATCTCATGTCTTGTCCAACGTGATCATATCTAAAGGAGTGGCGAGCTGGGATGAATTTAGGTACGGATTTCCATCGGATGGCTTAATAACTTGTAAGAACAAATGGTGGGGTAGCAGCAGTGCTGACCACGAAGATGGAGCTGAGACCGGCAAAAAAGACAAAGATCAATCTCAAGACCAAGAAAATGAGGACAGTGTTGGCAATTCTACGACATGTGGAAATAAGAAACATGAAGAGAGCAGCATCACTGGTTCAAAAATATCTGGTGGCCTGAAAGCCATTAGAAAGAGAGTCGCGGAAGAAGGACGAGAAGTTCTTAAACTCGGTGTATATCAAGGCCAAGGATTGAAGAAACTAGGCAGGAGAGAGAAGGGACTGCTTCTTCGGATATTCAAAACTTCATTGCCAGAAGAGTGGATATGTAGCTCCCCAGAAGTTACATCGTTGACATGCGAGGGCAACAATGTAAAGGATCAAGCTCCAAGTGCTTTGTTGTAATTTTCGATATTTTCAGTTCCATTTTCTGAGTTATCCAAACAAAATTCAATTGGGAAAAACTCCCTGTTGTGGATCAGAATTTGTATATCTGTTGTAAGAGAATCCTGAACTAAATATGACCCAAAGTAGAAATTTTAGCCACCTCAGGGTACATGAATATGTCAAAACTTGAAAGATATTTCTTACACCATAACTATTTGTCAGATTATGATCATGTAAAAAAATGCCATCAATGCTTGCTTGAATTGATCTTTGGCCTAATCTAATAGCAATTTATGTGCAGATGCATGAATTGCAAAACCACTTAACTTTGTTTGTATATGAAAAATAATTATACTGGTAGTTCTTCCTTATCCTTGATTATAATAATGAAAACATCTTATCT
This sequence comes from Carica papaya, assembly GCF_054855325.1. Taxonomy (NCBI): domain Eukaryota; kingdom Viridiplantae; phylum Streptophyta; class Magnoliopsida; order Brassicales; family Caricaceae; genus Carica; species Carica papaya. Next base: position 33,201,011 of record NC_142311.1, read on the forward strand.
GAGTATGAGATTAAATTAAAAGAAAACAAAAAGTAGAAAGAAGTAAAATATTAAATTGAAAGAAAACAAAAAGTATTAAAAGCAAAAAGGGTCAAACCATACAATATGAAATATTAAACTGTAGTAGCCCATCCTCATTTAGTTAACCCTACACTAGAGGTTATATAGTCTATTTTTTGATAGTGGTAGGCATGATAGCATTTTCACACCCAATACCTATGAAAAGACCAGGGCCAAATTTGTAGCACAAATATATAGATATATATATACATATATAGTGGCATTAATTATTTTAAGAAAAAGAAAAAAGGTAAACTCAAATTTAGTGGCCAACAACTTGCAATCCTTCCATGATCCAAGCCTTGAGGGAAGGAAGAAGGGTGAATGTAAAGCCTAAAAGGAAGGAAGGGTCCATCTGTAAAGTATGAGTTCACTCATTAGGCTAGCTGTATCTTAGCTTTCACATTGCAATACACTTTATAATAACTTAGTACCTACTAAATCCTGTGATATACTTTTCTTTTTTTTTAGAAAAAAAAATAGAAAATTACTGTTATATTTGTGAAATTTCATTTCCAAAAAAAAAATAATAAAAATTGCAAATTTTTAATATCAAATCAAATCTGGTAGTGTGTCACACTCAGAGCTACAGAAAGTTGAATGGTTGAGATTATGGCATTGAGTTCTACCTTCCAAGACAAGACATAATTGCTCATAGGAAAAATAATATGACACAGAAGTAGGCATGAGGAACCGGACTGTAATCACTTATACAAGTAGAAAGTAGAACAAGCATGAAGCAGGCTCCATAATTAGGCAAATAAACAAACCAGGCTGCATAAAGAGAAGAAATGATCATGAAGCTTGAACCATGATTAAAAGGGTAATGAAGTCAATCAGCACTTAACAGTGATCATATGGAAACCAAATGAAGAATTATGATAATGAATTTTAAACAAAAAAAAAACAAAAATGATAGTCTCTAACTACCAGACACTGTACAATAATAATCTCCCTTTTCTCTTCGCTCTCTATCTCTCTCTCTATCTCACACGTACACACACACACACACAAGAAGTTCATATTTTCAGAGGGATCGAAAGCAACTATTCGTCTTGCCAATGGCCCGGGAGAAAAAAGATAGCAGGAAACTTGTTTTGGAGCTGCCAATGCTTCAAGATCAAAATGACCCATTACATATCTTCAGTCAAGTTCCTGTCTTTGTAAGCCAAAAACAAACATTTCATCGATATGTGTATGGTTGGTTAATCAATCATTAATTATGTTGCTGACAAGGCCCTGTTCCTCTGTTCATGAGTTTGTCATCCTATTTGGCTCTCTCTATCCTCCACCTTGTTTTCTACATCAGTTGATTCCTTCATGCATTCGATTTCCATGCTGGTTGTTCTACTCTTTCTATTCCTTCGATCCTGAAATATTAGGAGGCAATGACACAAATCATTTACCGCAATTCATGTTAAAATACTATCCATGACAAACTATTTAAAAATGCAGTGAAGCTATTTTTTAATTCTAAAAACTGGCAATTATTTAGGAATTTTGACCATAGTTGTATGCCTGTTTCCTGCCAGACAGCAGTAATTGGAATAAATAAAATCCCAACTACCCCAAATCTAGCACTGGGGTCGGCCTTCAATCCAAACTTACCGATAAAAAAATTATGCACAGATGGATGCATATGGGTTAATATTCCATGGTATAAGCAAGTATTATAGCCACCAAACACAGCCTATGATTTTCCCTCCCTAAAAACATGATAAACCACAAAACAACTAAAACATGCACACACTTTCTTTTGGAAGCATATTCATTGTTGCATCTTCTATTGAGAAGCAGATACCCAGAGACTATTCACAACCCGGAAGTGGAAAAATAGATTGTGGCTGGAAATGTAACTGTTGTTCAAAATCTGGAAGTGCTACTAAAATTTTTTTTTAAAAAATATTTCATTCTCATACTTTGTTTCTGTAATCTTAGATTTGTTTTATCAGCGGAGACAGTTAAATATTATGCTAACATAACAAAATACCAAATTTGGATAGAAACAGTAAGACATTAGAAACCTAAGTATGTCAAGCTCAAACAAAAATGACTAAGTTCAGTAAGGACAATTTACTTATATAGAAGAGAGAAGATATCAAATCCTACTTGGGTCAATGAAATGTGAAAATTACTGGAGATAACAAGAATATTATATAGTATGCACATATGCCAATTGCCAACAAATAGAATAGGTCAATAAGATCAGCGACATGCTGATCAAGAAATTGACAATAAATATGCCGATGGAAAGAACCAGGAAATAGATGGTTTTTTATTTTTTTGAGAATAAAATAAAATAGATTGTTAAATATTAGGGCATAAATAATGCATCAGCTCATACCTCTCGAAATGGGTATTCATCAGCTTCAAGCATTTGTACAACCTGACTCATCTTGGGCCGCTTGTCTGCATCAGGATCAACACATCTAAGAGCCACAAGAAGTGCACGCTTTAGTGCTCTTGTTGCGGGCTTAACTTCGAGGTTCGGGTCAACAACTTCCTCAGCTCTTCTTGTCCCTACCATCATCTTTAGCCACTCAACAAGATTTACCTGCAAAATTCTCAGAGTGATTACAAAAAATTGTAGCAGAAATAAGTACATTCATGATGGACAAACAAGAACAGAGGAGCTAAGACTTTATATGAAAACACATACTTCTATTGACAGTCACCAGATTTAAGAGCATACCTCATTAGCAGGTCGTCCGTAGTCTACCGGGTCCCTTCCAGTAACTGCTTCTAGCAGAAGGACGCCAAAGCTATAAATATCACTCTTCTCATTTAACAATCCTGTATTAGCATATTCTGGTGCTACATAGCTGAAATTCACATAAAAGCAACTTGCATTGGAAGATCTTGAACTCAACTAATTATCACTCAAGGTAGTTCAGCACTAACTTACCCAAATGTTCCCATAACTCTTGTTGTGATGTGACTCTCTCCAGAACCCAAGAGTTTGGCCAACCCAAAATCAGAAACCTTAGCGTTGAACTCACCATCAATCAAGATGTTGCTTGATTTTATGTCTCGGTGAACCACTTTTGGTTCTATTGCTTCATGCAAATACGCAAGCCTGCAATCAAGCAATGAATATATGAAACCACTTTTACATCTCCAAAATTTCCATTGAAAAATTAGAATTGTCAAAGTTCCAGTTCCGTCATTGATTACAACCATTAACATAATCAGAAAACAAGCCTTATCAAAAATTAAAATGAATTGAAATTCCCATTAAAAAATGTTCCTCTTTGAATAAGCTGCCAACATTCTGGGCAAAAAGACTTAAAATATCATCAATTTCAGAACCTTTAGTCCAACTGGGGTTGGATTCTGCTATATAAATATGCTTAACAAAGAAAAACACAGATGAGCAGCTTCAAGTTGAAAACTTGACTTACGCCTTGGCAGTACCAAGAATGACCTTCATGCGAGCATCCCAAGTCAGCATACCATGCTGCTGCATAGCACCGTGTAGCCATTGTTCTAAGTTGCCATTGCTCACATATTCATACACCAGCATCCTATATAACAAAAAATTGTGATCAGTATCTCACTCAATACACACTCACCAAAACTCAAATTGGAAAAATTGGCTTGACCTTAAAACATTATTTAGAATCAGACTAAGAGAACGTTTGATATTGTTATTCTTTTTATAAACAGAATTAAGTACTTACTCTAATTTTCGTGTTTACTCTAATTTTCGTGTTTGATAATATAGAAAAGCGACTTTGAGAAGGTAGAAAACAAGCACCTTATTTCTAAGTTTCTAGGTTTTTATTCTTTTACCTAATTAATTTACTTAATTACTCTTTTCATATCCTCTTAAAGTTAACAATGTATATGTAAAATAATATAAGCCCTAAATATTTTAATTAAACATACAGTTTTATCGATTTTTTTATAGAAAACAACAGTTTTTTTTTTCCTTTTGTGCGATGTCAAAAGGTCCTGATGTAGTGGGATCATTTGGATCGTTACAATCTCTAGCGGATGGTTTGAAATTGATTCTAAAACAACCTATTTCACCAAGTTGGTTGGACCTCTTCCTTTCTAAAATAGCTCCAGCAGCTACATTTATGTTAAGTCTGGTTGCTTGGGCCAGCCATAAAATACTCGTAATAAATATATAGTTCTATTAATTCTTGATCAAAAACTATAGATTACTTTTTTGGCAACAAGCACTTTATTTTATCGTGTAACTGTTTATTTTCTTAAATAAGAATTATCTGCTTTCTCTAACTCAAACACCTTCTAAACAGGATAATATCATTTTTGGGATTCGGCAGTTGAGAATTAAATCTTACCTATGGATTCCTTCTATGCAGTAGCCCAGAAGTCGCACAAGGTTCTTGTGTCGAACATGACCAATAGCCTCCACTTCAACTCGAAATTCCTTCTCAGCCTGTCCCCTAGAAACCAAGTTCATAATATAATTATTTAAGGAATTAAATAAGGCATCAACACAGGAAATAGGAAGCATCATTGAAGGTTCCGTACAGATTATTGAGAAGCTTCTTCACAGCTACCTCAGTTCCATTAATCAGCCTACCCCTGTAGACAACTCCATATCCACCCTCTCCGAGCACATTATCTGCTGCAAAACGATTTGTGGCGGACTCGAGATCTCTAAGAGTAAACCAGTGCCCCCACCCAAGATGTGAAATTTCTGGCAGACCAACTAAGGGAGAAGCCATCACAGGTCCTCCATACAACAATGAGGACTGCTTTCGAACAGTACCAGAACTTCCTTCTTCCCCTGACTGCGAGCTACATGCTCTCTCATGATGATGAATAGAGCTGCATTGGCTGGCATTGTCAGGGTCACTTGATTTACCCACCCCTAAATGAGATACCATCTTCTCTGTATTCTTCTCATTTGATTTATCATTGACTGTGACGAACAAACTGTCAGGTTGATCATTGTAACTCTGAACCCCAACCCTGTCAACCCTGATATCTTTTGAGACATTTGGTATTTGTGAAAGAGTAAACTTGTCTGTCAATCTTCTAGATTTTCTACGAAATGTTACCCACACTGATAAGATGCAAAGAATTAGAACTATAAATGCCCCAACAGATACACCAATCAAAACCCACAGTTTCAGACCCAAAATCGATGTCTTCTTTGATAATTCTGCATTGAGAGAACCCTCAGATGACATCTCCAATCTCCTAGATATCAATTGTCAAAATTGTGTCTGACCCTTCTCGCTATCCCCTATTGAAAACTTTAGCACATCACACCTGGGCATAAAAAACAAGGCATGGAACTTTCGGAAATGAATCAAACCGACTAAAACATATCTGAATTATTATGTTTTCAGAGGAGATTCCGGCATGTAATTATAGTTAGTCCAACACAATAAAAAAAGTAAACTTATCCAAATCCAACATTCAAATCCCTAAGGCAGGAAAAAATATACAATTTAGTTCAACATTGAAAACAAGATTCTTGACTTAGGCAGCGAGTATTGAAAAAGAATCAAATAAAAAAAAGAAGAAGAAAATCAACGTAGCATTTAGTGTGGTTCAAATAAATTTTCATGAACAGCTCATGGAGTAAATGGCAGCACAAAAACGAATTCTTTGACTGCCATTTGAGGCATTTATGAAATCAACAAAAGAAAGCACTTCAATGAGCATGCCATCCCAACAAAAACTTCACAAAACAAACTCGATCCCCCACAGAAAAACAAACCCAGTAGAAAAATACAGATTGGAAACAATGAAAAAAATAAAAAAGAAAAGAAAAGCATCACTTATGACCCAAGCAAGAGACAGATGGAAAAAAAAACAAAAAAATTGGGAATGCACTCAAAAAGAAAGGGGGAAAAAGGAACTGATCTGAGAAAACAAAGCATTTACCTTTTGGTGGAAATCGAAGTTAACCCCCTTGATCTTCTTCTTGCAGCAACCGCAGAAGTGAAAAAAGTAGTCTTTTCTGAAGCAATAGAGATTCAATTTGCATAGATAAGACAATGCTACACCTGAAATAACAAAAACCCTCAAAAACCCAGATGGCTAGAAATGTACGGATGCAATTTCAGAAGTAGTTTAGAAATAGAGGCTTTATGGCAAGTGGGCCAAACCAAAAAAAAAAAAAACTTGTCAATGATTTCTTTTAAAAAAGAAGATATAGCAAAGAAAAGACAGACAAAAAATCCGATCTTTTTTAGGAGAAATGTATTACGAGCAGAGAGAAAATAATGTATGTGGACGATTAAAAAATATATTGAAGATCTTAGAAGGGTAAAAAGGCAGAGGTGGGTGAAGTGGTTGGTGGATCTTTGTGGGTTTGTGGAGGAGAGAGTGACCTGGAAGAAAAGATGGAAAGGAAGCTTGGCTTGCAATGGAGGAAACCAAAGGGAGAGAAACAGTAAAGGCAAAGCAAAAGGGTGCAGCTAACGAAAATGGCGTTTATGGCCGTGTGTAAAGAAAAAGAATATATACATATATATATATATATATTCTCCCACACAATAAATAAAAAGAGTAGAGAGAGAGAGAGAGAGAGAGAGAGAGAGAGAGAGAGGGGGGCTGGGATTGGCGATTGGAGTCAACCCACGAGGAGGGAATTCCAAACTCCAAATCTTTAGCTTCTGCCGGGGCATGAGCTGCACTTACAAATGGAGAGAGACATAATTATGGGCTAAAATATAATTTTAATACTTATATTATTTATTTTTATCGAATTTGATACCTTCTTAATTTTATATTAAATTAGTTTTTATAAATTTAAAAAAAAAATTAATTTAATCCCTTATTTTTATTAACTATTAATTATATATTATATATTAAATTTATTTACACTTATTAATTTTTAATTAATTTAATTATAATTAAATATTAAATTAGATGTCACGTAATATTTAATATATTAAATTAAAAAAAATTAATTTTATTTATTCCTTCTCTTCTTCTCTTGTCACGCCGCTCTTTTCATCCCCTCTACCTTCCACAATCTAGCCCGTCTAACCATCACCCTTGCCCCGTCCGAGCATGCCCTCATTGCCACCTCCCTCGGCTCCCTCAATGTCGCCTCCTTTGCCTCTCTTTCTTACTCTCTCCTCATATTCGCCTCCTTCCACATCTTCCTCCATTAAAGAGTTCTTTATCGAGTTCGAGGACACCATCACCGTTGGCTTCTTAAAGCCCTCCCCATCCTCCTCCGTCGTATTTTTTTCAAATTTGCATTAGTTTTAATTAATTCAAAAATAAAATAATTTTTTTACACGTAATATTTAACATGATATTTAATTTATAATTCAATCTGTAACGGTCCTGGAAATTAAAAAGAAATTTATATATATTTATTATAAGTGCGAAAGCGAAATAAAATAGATTATGATTAACATCCCTTACACAATAACCAAAACAAATTAAACATATGAAAGAGTAAACTAACTTAAAGGAAATATTATGAATGAATGCTATAAGAAAAACTAATAAATTCTTTGACTTCTACTCGTCGTCTTCCTGTAGAACGGGCTCGAGAACCAAGTCCTCATTGTAACGGTCTCAGAAATTAAAAGGAAATGTATATATATTTATTCTAAGTGTGGAAGTGAAATAAAATAAATTATTATTAACATCCCTTACACAATAACCAAAACGAATTAAACTATGAAAGAATAAACTAACTTAAAAGAAATACTATGAAAGAATACTGTAAGGAAAACTAAATAATTCTTTTACTTCTACTCGCCATCTTCCTGCAGAACGGGCTCGGGAATCAAATCCTCTTTATCTGAAATGGTTAAGTAAGGAATGAGCTACACTAACCCAGTAAAGACATCACACTATCTCACTGTCACAGAAGTAAAGGTTGGTAGAAAACGAAAAAGACCAATGAAGCATAATTTATAACAAACTTATTTATTAATAATAAAACTCCTTACTGTCCACCTACCTCGGTGAGATTCATGAAAACAATTACATCATAAATATCACAAGATCACGCACACTCTGCAACATAACACATATCATGCTTTTGTATTTCAATCATCAGGCAATAATTTTCCTCTTTATTAGTCTACTAGTATCCATGGGGATCCATAGGGTGTCCCCGCTACACGTGAACTGTTCACATTAATAATTTAATTCCAGGGCCGTCCTCATACCCCGTCTGGTATGGGCACCAAAACCATAAACCTCAATACCCCGTCTGGTATGAGGGTGAAATAGGCCGTCCTCATACCTCGTCCGGTATGGGCGCCAAAACACATAAAGTCTTCGTATTCCGTCCGATATGAGAGACCACGTTCCCGGTAAGGTTCCCTATGGACCCGGTCCGTTCCATCTCTCAGGATATCTAGTTAGGCTGTCGACATTATCCATTTATCAATTCACATACATTTTTTCATTTTTCTTAATCACAATTATCCAATCAAACATAAACACGTAAACTAGTAATGGACACCAAACAAGACAACACAATATCGGGTTCACAATAATTCAAATTATAATAAATGAATCCGTGATTCATGCATACGAAACCATAGAATAAACACATCAGGTACTATACTACGTTCAAAACTGCAAAATAAATCAAACAACACCTGACCCAAAAATACATCAAATTCGAGCTCCATTAGCAGTCTTAATTAATTATACATATCTATTAATTCATAAATTACCGTTTTATCATTTATTAAGCTTTAATGCTGTGATAGGAAATAGGGTGAGAGATCCTTACTTATTTAGGAGTCTGAAATCGGATTCTCACTGCGCCTACGGGCAGTCCCTAAATTCCCTGAATTTTTCTCCAGAACCTGAAACACACTTCCGGTACCTGCACATGTCCCCAAAAAATCTCAAATCAGACCTAGGGCCCTTTCGAAAAATTTTAAAATTCTGGCACGGTGGCTACGCCGCCCACGGTGGTGATCCGTTTCCGGCTGTTTTCGATCAAATTCGGCCAAACTTGCATTGGTTCCTGTGATAAAACACCCCTAGGGCCATCGATGGACCAAAAAATTTCAGAAAACTGAGACTTACCGGCGGTGAAGCTCTCGGGTACGGCGGCTCCTCCGGCGTAAGATGCGATTTGGTGTTTTGCTCCGGTCAACCTGTAAAGAAAAGGACAGTGGTCACAGTGGTATAAAAATCACATCGAACGGGAACCGGGAAGGGCCTCATAGGAAGCAAAAATCAAGAAAACTCGCGGCGGTGCCGCTGGATTTCGGCGGTGTTTTGCGGCCAATTGGCCAGTGGTTTGGCTCTGATTTGGCCACAGAGAGATTCAGCATCGAAAAACGAGCCAATGGGAGAAATTTTACCTCGTTTGGTGGCCGAAAAATCCTCCGGTGCGGCGGCGGGTGACGGCGGCCGGTTCCTCCGGTGGCTGGGTCGTCTTCTTCGGCGAGGGTTCTAGCGACTAGGGTTTGGGGTTGGATGTGTAACGACCCCGGAAAATATTAAAATGAAATGAGTATTTAAATATATCGAATGCGGAAGCGAGATCAAAATTTCATTTAACATCCCTTACACGAAAAACCAAAAACGTACTTAAAATATAAAAGATTAAACTAACTAAGAAAGAAACTCGAAAATAAAACTATGCGTATGACTACAGAGTCTCTAGGCATCCCCTTCGTCGTCCTCCTGCGGAACGGGCTCGGGAACCATGTCTTCCTGATCTGAAATGGTTAATTAAGGAGTGAGCTACACTAGCCCAGTAAGAACATCACGATATCTCACCGTCACGGAGATAAAGGTGGGTAAAAAACCACAAAAAGACCAATGGAGCATAATTTACAATAAACTCGTTTATTAACAACAAAACCTTTTATCAATAATAAAACTTTGACCATCCACTTACCTTGGTGGAATTTATGAAAACAATATGAGAAAAACAATAACATTATCATAATCATTGAATAATCTAAACTGTAAAACATAACACTTATCACGCCTCTTGTAATTCAATCATTGTACAACATATCTTTTTTTCTCATTTACCAGCCTACTAGTATCCGTGGGGGTCCATAGGGGTTCCGCTACCCGTTAACCTTTAACATTCATAATCAATTTCCAGGGCCGTCCCCATACCCCGTCCGGTATGGGCGCCAAAACCATGAACCTCAATACCCCGTCCGGTATGAGGGTGAAACGGGCCGTCCCCATACCCCGTCCGGTATGGGCGCCAAAACCATAAACCTCAATACCCCGTCCGGTATGAGGGTGAAACGGGCCGTCCCCATACCCCGTCCGGTATGGGCGCCAAAACCATAAGATCTCCATACCCCGTCCGGCATGTGAGACCACAATCCCGGTAGGGTTCCCTACGGACCCGGTCCGTCCACCATCTCCCAGGATATCTAGTCAGGCTGACCCCCATAATACAATTATCAGTTTACACAATCTTTCATTTTTCCTTTTCCTCAATCAGCATCATCAATTCACATTTAAACAAGCAAATCGTAATTCATACCAAACAGACAACATACAGTATCAGTTTTTCAGTCATTCAACCCATAATTAATAAAAACGTAGTACATGCACACAAATCTGTAAAATGAACACATCAAACCTCATTTTGCATTTAAAGCTGTAAACAGGCCAAATAACAGTAAACCACCAATCACACTAGACTCGGGCTCCATTAGCTACCTTAAGCAATTTCACACATGCATTAATTCAAGAAATACCGTTTTATCATTTTGAACTTTAATACCGTGATAGGAAATAAGGTGAGGGGTCCTTACTTGTTTTCGGGATCCGAATACGATTCACAGTGCGCCTGCAGGCTGTCCCTAATTTTCCCCTGAATTTTTCCCGGGGAACTGAAACACGCTCACAGTACCTGCACGGGTTCCAAAAAAATCCAAATTAGGTCCAGGGCCTCTTTCGGCCCAAATCGCAACTCCGGCACGGCGGCTCCGCCGTGCTGCGGCGACGGCGCCGCCGCTGGCGGCGGCGAGTCGCCTCGGGTTGACTGTTTTCGGCCGTTTTTGGCCGAATTCGGCCACACTCGCATTGGTCCTTGTCAGAAAACAACCCTAGGGCCCTCGGGGGGCCAAAAAAATCACGGAAAAACGGAGCTTACCGGCGGCGGCGCTCTCGGGTACGGCGACTCTCCGGCGAAGTTTGTGTTTTGGTGATTTGGCTTCGGTCAACCTGTAGAGAAAAGAATGGTGATCACGGTGATATAAAAATTGCATCGAACGGAGGCCGGGAAGGGCCTCGTCGGAGGCAAAAACCGAGAGGGGGCGCGGCGGTGCCGCTGGGCTTCGGCCGCGTATTCCGGCCGTTTGGCCGGGATTTCGGCTTCGATTTGGCCATAGGAGGAATCAGTGGGGAAAAACGAGTCGGGGGTATGAAATTTACCTCGATCGGCGGTCGAAAATTTCCCCGGTGCGGCGGCGAGTGGCGGCGGGTGGCGGCGGTCGGCCTCTGGTTCGTCTTCTCCGGCGAGCGGCTGGCGGCTAGGGTTTGTGGTCTGGTGTGGAGGTTCTATTTATAACCCCTTGCCTTTTGATCACAGCCGTTCATTTTGTTTTAATCTGGGCCGTTCGTTTTTGATTGAATCTGGGCCGTCCGTGCGATTGAATCTGGGCCGTCCGATCGCGTGATTGATCTGGGCCGTCGGATCGCACCCACGCGGATCGCCAGCGTGGCTCCTTTTGGAGTGACGCGGTCTTGCCACGTGGCAGGCCCTGGTTGGCCGGGACTGCTGACCGGGCCTGCTGACGTGGCTGCTGACGTGGCCGCCTTTTTTTTTTTTTTTTTTTTTTCCTCCTTTCCGGGTGCTACAGGATGTGGATGCGATTATTTATAACCTTCCCCTTTTAATCTAAGCCGTCCATCATGATTTAATTTGGACCGTTCGTGCGTGATCAAATCTTGGTCGTGCGCACGCTTGAGATCTGGGCCGTCCGTGCGCGCGGGAACGGATCTGGGCCGTCCGATCGTGCGCATGCGGATCGCCCACGTGGCTTCCCGCGTCAGCGTCCCTGCCACGCGGCGTGTCATGGTTGGCCGGGGCTGCTGACGTGACACTATTTTTTTAAATTGCGTTTTAACTTCTGGTTTTCGATTTTCTTTTCAAAAACACTCACAGAATTCAAATTTTCACTCATTTTTCCCAAAATCAATTTCAATTAAATCCCAAAAATAATTTTATCCTATTTTATTATTATTATTATTATTTCTATTAAATTAAATTATATCCTTATAAATTAAATATTAAAAATTCCAATAAAAAATTAAAATAAAGGAAAAATAAAAATAAAATAAAATAAAGGAAAATTTTGGGTGTTACACAATCAATCAGAAATTATCAAGTATTATATTTTAGCTAATAATAACGTTAACATATTTAAAAAAATTATCTTATTAAATATTAATATATATTTTTTTTCAAAAAACAATAGAAAGTAGATTTTGTTTCTTAAATCATATTAAAATAATTTTGATTATCCATAAAATAAAAATATAAAAGTATTTGCTAAGATAATTTTTTTAATTAATATAGTTTTACTTAAGATGTTTATATTTTTATCTAGCCAGTAAATACATATAATATTTTAAACTATTATATATATATATATATATATATATATATATATATATATAATTAAGAATTATTAGCGCAATGTAGAGGGGTATAGTGGTAAAATCATAAGTCAAAGTAATTTATAAAACTACTAACTTATAAGTTAAAAGAAACAATAATTGTTTTTAGAATTCAAAGTTTATAATTTATTTACGTGTTTGACTAAAAAAAAAAAGAGAAACCAAACTCTCATTGCTTAATTTTAAATAAAAGAATTTCTCTTAATTTTTTTTTAAAAAAAATTATAAAAGTAAAATCTAGAAGTTCTTTAAACAAATACTTAAAGACAAAAGTATTATATATATAACGGCCCCGAAAATTCAAAAAAGAAATACATATAATTTTTTTTGGAAACTGAAACGCGCTTATGGTACCTACACATGTCCCAAATAATCCAAAAATTAGACCCAGGAGCTACTCGGTCAATTCCAAAATTCCGGCACGGCGGCTCCGTCGTGCTCCAGCAACGGCACTGCCGCTCGCGGAGGCGATCTGCTTCGGGTTGGCTGTTTTCGGCCGAATTCAGCCAAACTTGCATCGGTTCTTGTGAGAAAACACACTTAGGGCCCTCGGTGGGCTAAAAAATACAGAAAACCGAAACTTACCGGTGGTGGGGCTCTCCTGTGCGGCGGCTCGTCCTGTTCACGTCGCAGTTGGGTGTTTTGCTCCGGTCAACCTGTAGAGGAGAAAATAGTGATCACAATGATAGAAAAATCACATCGAACGGGAATCGAGAAGGGCCTCATTGGAGGCAAAAACTGAGACACCCCGCGACGGCGCAGCTGAGCTTCGGCGGCTTTTTCCGGCCAACTAGCCAGTGATTTCGCTCCGATTTGACCATAGGTGGGTTTCGAATCAAATTCTGAGCAAATGGTAGAATTTTTACCTCGTTTGGCGGCCAAAAATTGCTCCGATACGACGGCGGTGGCGGTGGTCGGTTCCCTGGCGGTTGGGCTATCTTCTCAGGCGAGGGACTCTGGCAGCTAGGGTTAGGGTTTGGGTACGGATGAGGTTATTTATACCCATCCACTTTTGATCTGAATCGTCCATCGCTTTTAATCTGTACCGTCTGATTGCGATTAAATAGGAAATAAATTTGGACCGTTTATTGCGATTCAATCTGGGCTGTCCATGCATGATTCAATCTGGACCATCCGTGTGCGATGCAATATGAGTCGTCCGTGCGCGATGCAATCTGGACCGTCCGTGCGTGTTTTTGATCTGGGTCGTCCGTGCGCGCGAGAACGGATCTCAGCCATTCAATCGCGCACACGCAGATCACCCACATGGCTCCCTCCCACGTGGCCTCCCGCGTTAGTGTCTTTGTCACCTGGTGCGTTCTGGTTGGCCGGGACTGCTGACCGGACAGCTGGCGTGGCACAACTTTTCTAAATTGCGTTTTGATCATCGATTTTTTATTTTTCTTTAAAAAATACCCAAAGAACTCAAATTTTTACTCATTTTTTCCAAAATTGTTTTCAATTAAATTCCTAAATAATTTTTTTACCCTTTTTATTATTATTTCTATTAAAATAAATTAAATTCTATTAATACTAAATTATATTTATATAGAATAAATTAAATTAAAATAAAATAAAATAATATAATAATAATAAAAATGAAAAGAAATTTTTTGGGTGTTACAATATATATATATATTATATTATATTAGTGGGAGTATTTTTAATTAAATTTATAAATTCCACAAAAGTGTAAGTATTTGTGGACAAGTTCTAATAAAATAAATAAAATATTTTGGCATGTCTTATAAGCCAAGCAACAAAAGTAGATTTTAATAACTTTATTATTATCATTATAAGCTATGAATTTATGAACCAATGAAAAAAAATTTATTTTAATGAAAATAAATAGTTTAAAAAACTATATATAATAGATATTTATTTTTGAAGACTTTAATAAAAAAATAAACTATAACAATGCATTTTACTTGAAACTTCAATTCTATACAATAAGAATAAAAATAAAATAAAATATAAATATTATAAAAAATTTTGATATTAATTTTATATTAATTCAAATTGTAATTTTTTTTTTTTTGGTTAATCAATTAAGAATGTGAACATAATTATATATTAAATATATATATAAATTATGAATTATTTCAATATAACAAATAAGTAATAAATAAGAATTTAATGAGTAAAATATCATTAATTATGATACCAGCCAAAGATTCAACCACAGTTGGATTACATGCATAGTTGTTAGTGAAATAAACAGTGTAATCAGATCTAATTACAAAAATCTTTTACATAATAACTTATTAAAAGAGAACTAAACATGCTTTTAATCCAAGAAAATGCAAATCCAGTGTTAAACTCCCTAAGAATCTGTGAGAAAAACGGATTAAACAATTTATAAAACTACTCCAGGATACCATAAATTATAACTTCTACAGTTTACAGGTTGTTTAATGTAATCGAACTTCATTGAAATGGAACTGGAATACCATGCTTCTTGTTCACAATAGCCATTGCTAGATACCGTGTGCCCATCCCGATTGGTGCCTGGTGCTCCGGTCCCTCCCAAAATGGAGCTTCACCTTCACCCACCAGACGCCAGTATCCCATTCTCAGAGACTCTGCTTGCTCGACGCTACAGTTCTCCAGCAGTGATTCTACTCGGAAGTTTATTCCCATAGCCCCAAGAAACTGGGACTGAGTAATTGGACCATAAACAGCTATATCTTCTGCATCCGCGTTCGAATATTTTTTGAAATTAATTCAGTTTTTATTGACATTGATTTCCCCTATGAATTTAGATTATGGAAAACACTGATGCACCCATAGTGAGATGCAATATGCACAGCTTTGGGGGAAAAGAAATACTATAATTGAGAGTATAAGATAAGAATATGCACCTGATGCTTCCTCAGCAGAGTGCATTACCGATGGGAAATCAACATATGCACTAAGATCAGCGGTCCCAGGATTGTCCAGTATGTTGACAAAATTATGTTTTCGGATTGCCTGCACCAATGTAATGTTGGCAGAATAAGACCAGGAAAAAAGTAAAACAAGCATCCGAAATTAGGCTGATCCTACGGAGCATAAAGGCTTAACATGAATGTCTTATCAAGCTAAAATAAGATCCTAGTTATTCCAAAACACCAACAAGCATATTTCATTCATGTTGTACTCTGTGGATAAGATTTTTGTAGGAAAGAAAAGAAGACTTTCGTTATCTTTGGTTCAACTTAATTCTATTCCCGTTTAGTTCATGTATTTCAATTATTTTATAAAGTTAATCATAATTACATATTTGGTACATAATTAAATCAACTTCATTTATGTCTTCAATTCCAACCATTAATTATATTCCCAGCTGTCAAGCATGAATCACAAAAGAACCTGAGATGAATTGCACCTGGAATTAACTAGGGATTATATACTATTTCTTACAAATTTCTATATCATTTATATTTTATTCTTCCTATTCAATAAAATTTTATCTTGAACTAAATTCAAACTGATAGAAAATGGATGTAAACTATTAAGCAATAGCAGAAATATGCAAAGATTATCTAAGCAATAGAAAATTCTCCACTAAATGAACAGTGAAAAGGAATCAGACCTGCAGACTATCTGAAACTACTCCATTCAGCCCATAATCAATTATAAGAGCCCCACCTCCATCAGAACCTATCCTCTTGGCAATAGAATTAGTCAAATCCATTGCCTTGGGGCAAACCTCAATCTGTTCAAGTTTTTCTACTTCTTCAGGCACAGCCCACTTACAGCGTTTCATCAGATAGAGACTTGCAGGTGTAGGCTGGGGTGATAAAACAAAATGAAACCTAACCAATATATGAGAAATATTAATTCCTTTTCTTCTTAAAAAAATTAGAAACATCAAATTTCTAGGTTTCTTTAGAGTATTTATGTGCATTTGTGTTCTCGTGCTTTCTGCATGCATGTGTCTGGGCATGCGCAAAATAGAGAAACATAAAGAAATAAATGCTGCGCTATATTGTTCAGTCCTTACGATGAATCTTCAGCAACATCAATCATTTTCTCACGCCAGCCGCGAGAAGCCCTCTGCATATAAATTATCTTATCAGAATGATGCACATGACATCAAGGAGTTTTACATATGTGTATATTATACTATATATCTACACACACATTATACATCTCTCTGCGCATATGTACAAATACACACATGCATACATACAGAAGATGGCTATTTCCATCTAGGAAAGAAAGATGAATAGGAAATCCGTATATCTGGATCCAGCTGTCAAGTTAGTGCCTTCAACAATTGATGAACAAAAGTAAGAAAAATAGCAACTTTTACAACTCTAAATTGTTGATGACTACAGAACCCAGTTACACCATCACACACTGAAAATCAACAAATTGAATTATCTTATCATGATTAATGTAAAAGGTGCCGAAGAATTTTCATAGCACATGGTGATGATACCATCTACTAGTGCAACAAAGTTATAGACAGAAATGATAAGGTATCGCAAACATAACACAAGACTATTTTTCTTACTTAGAAGTTAAAACATGTCAAGTAGTTAATATATCAAAGAATTTCACAAGCAGACACTAATAAAAAGAAATGCAACAAATATATGGACATCCAATTGATATTAACCAGACAAACCTGAAATTGATGAACTGGTAGGGCATCATAAAATTCATGGGCAATGATTATTGTTGGTGCTGGAAAAACAAGAAAACTAATGTCAAGAGAAAAAGTTAACATTTTTTTATTCATAAGACAAAAGGATAAAAAAAATAGAATCCTCTTAACATTCAGTTAAATAGAGGATTTGTCTGGAAAAAGAAAAAATGAATTATTTTGGAAATTTAGACAGTAACTTATTTCTACCATATCATGTCCATCAGCCTGTTTCCTTGTTATATATGTAAATATATATATTAAAAAAAAAAGATGATAAGCCTGTACATCCTGTTGGAACCTGCTCCAATGCAGCATGCCATGACACAGGTGTTTTAGCAATCATACTAATTGTTCTGCTCTCAACACTTTCACTGGAATTACACTCATCTACACATTTCAAGTTGCAGTGCTGCAGTTTCTGCAGTGTTGGACTGCATTCTACCATGTGTACATGTAATGATTCTGTGAAGTTCTTGAACTTTGACGCACCCTGCAGGAAGAAATAAATGGTTTAACAAAGGCAAATCTGTTTTCCTACAAGTTTAAAGGCAGTGTCTTTGAGATAGACTTCTAAGTAGACAGGAAATCTACGAAAGGCACAAGAAGAAAAGTTGGTGTCATACACGAAGAAGATCAACCATGAGGGTTCCTCGTCCAGGACCTAGCTCGACAAGGTTCACTCTGTTTGGTTGTCCCATTTGCTCCCACAGACACATGATCCAAACCCCAATCAGCTAAAGTAACAGTGGCATAAAAAGCTAATAAGTTCCCTCTGAGAGCATATGACAAATATGTGAAATATAACAAGTATTCAGTATTCTATCTCTAAAAATTAATGCTCACATGCAAAGTGATCCCTAAAAGTTTCTTTACTAATTAAGTTAATAGGAGCTTAGTAACTCAGAGATCAAGAATAAAAGAATTACCTCCCCAAACATTTGGCTTACTTCAGGAGATGTTATAAAATCACCTTCTGCTCCAAACACATCCCGGTTGATGTAAAACCCAGCTTTAGGGTTAGTTAGAACTTCCTCCATGTACTCTGCCACTGAGATAGGACCACCGCGGAACTACCAAATCATCATGAACTACAAGTCAAGTTCGAAGAGTTGAATTGCACTAAAGGACAGACCATCTAAATTTTAAAACTGTTAAGAATTGGGCGAAGCCACCATTATTATAGTATAAAAAACATATCAATCCATATGTTTAGTAGACTATACGAAATATTGCCACCTCTTTTTCTGTGAGGCATCTTCATCTTGCTTTTTGGCCTTGTGTCCTTTACAATTAATTATTATTTCATTTTCTGTACCATCTATAACAATCCATCTGTTCTCTTTGTACAACTTTGAAGCAAACTTCAGTCTTAAAAAAAAAAAAAAGAAACTCCACATGCAATTTCCAAGGAAATCAGAAAAGAAATTTCAAATGCAATATGATACAGATTTTCTCTTTAATAAAAGAAAGAAATCCCAAGTTAATTTAGCCAATATACAGGACAAGAACGTATTAAAAATTCTTGTTTGTATGAAGACCAACTTCCAGGGTCCAACTCTTGGCTACTTTCTTTGGCATTAGTTCCTAGCATCCTAGTGACCCTTAACAATCAAAAAACGAGATACAAACTAAAACCTAACACGTACATTCAGCATCACATGGCAGTAGCTTATACGCTTCATTATTCATCACGGCTCAAAATCCTTAAAAACATTATACAACATTCCAGACATATCAGCTTCATTTCACAGAAGATGCAAATACGTTCATAATTTACCTTGATAATGCCTTTAAGGTGCTTAACAAGTTCAGAATCGGAGGTCGCCTCATGAGAATGCTCTACATTTTCAAACCAAACAAGAAAACAATTAAAGAGACTGATCAGTAAATTAATCCAAATAACAAATAAATAGATGGAAACATGCTTACATACACGAAAATGAATAATACCACGGGGATTACAGAGACCAGAACGATCGATGGAGATAGTGGTGGCATCGGGTTTGTCCTCTAACTGTTCGATGAAAGAACTGTTAGGGAATTGGGACTGCGAAGAAGAAGAAGAAGAAGAGAAGAGATAGCATTTGTTGAGTAGAGGAGATGAAGACTGACGAAGGATAAAGCGCGGCGAATTGGATGCTTGTTGCAGGAGCCTTCGAAGCATTTCTTCTGGTTTTGTTTACTGAGTTTGGGTTTTGCTTGTGACTGTTTAGTTTTTAGTTTGAAGATTATTCTATTTAATATTTACCAAGATGTATTTTTATTTAATTAATTAATTTTTTATTTTGACATTTAAATATATTTGAAAATTAATGGATTTTTATAATTTGTGTTACGAAATTATAAAGTATATTATATTAACGAAATTAAAAATAATAAATTAATTAATTCAATCGCATAATTATATTTCTTTTAAAATTTCTAAATCTTTTTAAATTCGAATCAGTAGATGATACATTGCTCAGTTTTGGATTAGCAAATGACCGGTTCTTTGACATTTTGAGTTGTCCGGGTTCATGTTAAGTCTTTATAACTTAAAAAATTAGAACTTTAGTCAAATATGCGTCTCTTGTCCTAGAAAATTAGAGAATACCATTTTTTTTTATGTCAAGTGAAAAAATGTATTTGTTTCCTACCGCACTCTTTTTTTATAAGAAAAAATTTATTCTAAATATAAGTGCGAGCGATGTTGAAGTTGAAAAAAATTCAGGAACAGAGAAACATTCAAGTAGAAAACACATGACTCATACAAAATGTGGATAATCTATCATAGGACATAAAACAATCACGTAGATCGAGTTATGTGTTTGAGACATTTGAACAGTATTATGCTCTTCATAAATGGTAATGTCACTAAACTCATATAGAAGGTAAAAATCTATTGACATACTGATTCTAAAAAGTTGCGAGAAATCATGAAATCTTAAATATATTACGCACCGACAAAGCTGAGACTTTAGTAGACACACGTAAAGAAATATGTACTATTGAAAATAAATGACTATATACAAGAGGAATTAAAAAGTCCATGGGAAAGTAGAGACTCTAAAGTTATATTAGTGGGTAAATAATGTAAATACAGAGAACGAATAAATCTTGATAATTATTTTTTATTATTAGTTATTATAAAGTTTATCAGAATTTTGCTTGGACTTACAATACAATGTAGTTACAATATGGTGTACATACAAGTATCAAGACTACTTTTCTCAATAGAAATATTGAAGAATAAGTCTATATGATATAATCTGAATGATTTAAATATGCTAGTAAGTCTTGAAAGGTATACAAAGTACAAAGGTTCATTTTATTGGATATATATTTTGATGACACAAGTAAAAATGGTATGACTAAGTGATTTTCTTATAGAAAACAACGTCTTTGGAAGTAAAGATAACACACTCTTAAGTTTTAAGATCCTATTCTATAGCCAACTTCATTATTTTTTACACTTTCCACGCTTTTTGTTTGATCATTCGATCCTACTCTCTCTTTTTTATTGCCTCCAAAAAGCTTTGTTGCATGACCTCCTACTTTTGCATTACTTATTTAGCCATATCCTCGAAGAACTCTATCATCCTGTCATTGTCTTTACTTCTCTGATTTGATGATTATAATGATCTCTTTTGTTTTTGGCTAGTGGCTGGAACAATGTCATATAGTTCACTGATGAAAAATTCGTCATCACCATCATTGTTGTTGTCATTATCATCCGAGTCTGGAGAAGATTACGAACAATTAAAGGAAAAAATGACACCAAACTTGGCGGGGACATTGAAGGCAAGTGGCAAAGTAGGAGCAGAGCTAGAAAATGTAACTCACTAAAAAATATGGATACTAGGAACAATTGAAGAAGATGTTCGAAAGGGATGGGGTAGCATCGTATGTATTTATATATGTATTTTTTATTTTTGAATCGGTCTAAACCTGTTCAGATACAAACTTTTTTGCTATTAAGTCAATATCACATGATTTCTGACATGACATTCAACTTGAATTAATTAAAAATTACCACACGTCAATAAAATATTAAAGTTAATTGTGCTAATATTTACTAATAGAGATACACTAAATTAATTTTGGTAGTGTTTTCCAAAAGATTAAAATAGTACACGAACTAAATTTATATTTTAACATTTTTTAATGTGTAGAGTAAGATAATATCCACCTTAATTTTGGTAGTATTTTCCAAAAGATTAAAATGACTATTTTCAAAATTAATCTAATTATTAAGAAAAATTACTACGGCTGTTATTGCCATTTTTATTATTGACAAAATTATAATATTTGTTATGATAAAAATATTTGTTCATATTTTATATATATAATTTTTTTTATAGTTGAAAATATATAAATTCATCAATTACCTTATATATATATATATACATAAATCATAACACATCATAAATAATATTTAAATAAAAATATACGTAACAGTATAGTTTGTTGATATAACTTAAATTATGATAATTTTAATCGTAAGAATACAGTGTAGACATTGTCTATACTTAGTTGGAATATGTAATACTCACCAGTGCCATCGAGCGGGCACTATGGCAAGACAGAACGATAAAAATGTCATTTCATTTGACGTTGATATGAATTCAAGCCAAATAAAAAATTTGTCGATACGTCTTAACTTCTAATAATTTTAATCATGATGATATTTTTATAATTATCATAGAAATAAAAAATTATGTGTATTATAGAAAACATAACTTATGGGTATTGTACTATTTTTTGATCATACCATAATATTTTTTTTCGTTGGTTTTGTCCGTAAATGTAAACACACTATCGAATCACGTAAAATTTTACATTGTTTTCTTTTCTGTTTTTACTTTGTGTTGATTGTGCATGCTTTAGGGATTAATTTTCTCGAAATAGTGTTTAAAGTAAAAAAGGGAATTATAGTAACATGTAAGGATATAGTAATATAACACATGCACAAACATGGAATATTAAGACCAAACCAAGAACACTAAGGATTATAGAGAGGAAATTTATGTATGTAAATGTTTTGACTAACCACCAAAAAAGGTGCCATAAAATTCGGGATGGCAACCGAGATTGGATGATCCAAGATGACGCCAAATCCTAGTCACCGAAACTTTAACGTCTGCCATAACATACCCACATCTATACATACACATGTAGCGTGTATACATGTGGTGTATAAGCAATAATTGGTCGTGGATGGAAAAGCATTCTAAATGGCTCCCACGTGCCACCTACGGTCAAATGCCGGTGCCTGTTCCAAGACACGTGTAAGCCGGATGCTTCAAAAGTTTAAAACGGCAAAGCTGGAATCATTGACTCACCTTTCTTATATGCCTTAATCACGTGACTGTGACTGCCTATAGCCGGTGGTCAAGCCTCTCTCTCTCTCTCTCTCTCTCTCTCTCTCTCTCTCTCTCTCCTTTTTCTCCCACTAATTTATTTAATTATCTCAACCCAATTTTTAAGGTTCCTCGTTCTATTTCCTTTATATATATATATATACATATATACATATACATATACATATACATATATTATTTTTTAAATGAGAAAAAAAAAAGAAAATACATTTCATATCAGTGTAGACAAACCTACCCTCTTTTCTCTCTCATATTATACACCAATAAAACCCAAAAAAAAAAAAAAAAAAAAAATCTTTACAAAATCAAGCTCTCAACTTTCTGTTTGGAGAATCTGAATTACAGTGAAAGTTTTCTGGGTTTTTCTCCATGTCAAGTGAAAAGAAAAACCCATATGGCCACCATGGCCACTATGATCCTTTCAACTACGATTCTCACCAAGGATTCAACAGATCATCACCTTCTTCAACCTTTCAATTCTTTGAAGATCAAAACCAGTTGCAGAATGATTTTGATCCTTCCTCTAATTTCATCACCTTTACTGACTGCTTACAAGCCAACTCAACCATGGACTACAACACTCTCTCTAAAGCTTTTGACATATCCTGCTCTTCCTCCTCTCAACTCATTTCTCAATTCCAAGATCAAACTATTGCTGATCCAAACAAGATTAACCCTGCGGCGGCTGCCGATCATTCTGATCATCTTCCTTCCACACCCAATTCTTCGGTTTCCTCCTCGTCGAACGATGAAGATGGTAGTAAGAAAGAGAAGCAGTCTAAGGGGTCTGAAGACGGAGATCATGACAAGTCCAAGAAAATGTAGGTTTAATTTTTCTCAGCTTCCTTGTATATATCCTTCTACCGATCTGTTCAAGATTAATGGGTTTAATTATAAATCTAATGTTTTTAAATTCAATATTCTATCACTGAGGTAGACTTCAAAAGTCTTCTGGAGGAATATAGGAAAGCTACTAAACTAGCTTTCTTTGTTTACTATTTTTTTTTCCTTGCGTATAATATTCAACTTGTATGTTTTAATAGGATACTTAATTAAGCTGCATCCATAACTTTCAGTAACAGGAATCCTGCTATAATACAGATATACATATACATATGTGTGTGTGTGTGTGTGTGTATCAGTTGATTTTTCTTTGTTTTGGCCTTTTGTATGGTCCTAGAGAAATGGATTATATTGATTAGTATTTTTCTTCCTCATAAACAAGAGAGAGGAGGTAGAAAACCCTAATTCTTGTCATGGAAGTGGTCGGTGCAAATATGGGTAATTATTTTTTTGGTGTAATATATAATTATAATTGCTGATGATCCAGGATGAACAAGCCGAAAAAGGAGAAACGGCAACGGGAACCACGTTTTGCTTTTTTGACCAAGAGCGAGATTGATCATCTTGAAGATGGATATAGATGGAGAAAATATGGACAGAAGGCAGTCAAAAATAGTCCTTATCCAAGGTTGTCACTTTCCTTCTGCTCTTACATTGAATCTACTATACTTCTATACATATATATATCGAGATTGTCACTTTGATATGTATATATATCAAACACATCATAAGGAAAAAAAACCCAGTTCCCTGAAAATCATATACATACATATGTACTTATTGAACATTTATTTTAACTGATAAAGTTGGTGACTTTCTGATTAAATTCTATAATTATGCCTCACAGTATTTACCAACTTATATGCGTACATATTAAAGTACGCGCCTTTTCAAGATAATACAAGAACTTCTAATCATCATATGAACATTAAAATGAAGGGTTCTTCGATTTTAATGATCTAAAGTTGGATTCCACAAGTCTCATAAACCCTTAATATCATCCAAAAAAAAGAAAACTTAGCATCAATATAAAGCTCAAAACTTATACACCTAATTATAATTTTACAATAGAAGCGATATCTATATAGGCTTTTTTTAGATCTTCTGTTGGTTTCATGCATTGATGATAGTAATTATAGGATGGTATATGTATTAAAGAAAGTTTCTTAGTTATTTTCTTTTTGAAATATAAGTATAGTATGTTGTATTAATATGGGCACCAAAGAGGTACCAACCCATATACAGAATTATTTATCACTTAGATCTCCTGAATTCTCCATCGACCGAGGAGTATGACTCATTAACTTGATCGTTAAGAGCGGAAAGTTTGAAGTCTTTAAAAAATTAATATGCTTATTATTGTATTGACATATATAATGTATGAATTATTGGTGAAGCAGGAGTTATTACAGATGCACCAGCCAAAAATGCATGGTGAAGAAACGAGTTGAAAGATCATTTCAAGACCCATCAACTGTGATTACAACCTATGAAGGTCAGCATAACCATCAATGTCCCGCGACTCTCCGAGGCAGCGCTGCTGGAATGTTCTCACCGTCTCTTCTCACCGGATCAGCATTATCGGTTGCCCCCAGCTTCCCTCAGGAGCTTCTACTAACTCACTTGCTTCCTACACCAAACAGTAATACAGGCAATGGTGAACCCAGTTCCATGTTCTATCACCAGAATTTCACTCCACCTCTGCAACATCCACAGCTTCAGATTCCAGATCAATATGACTTATTGCAAGACCTACTTCCCGCCTTCATAGATAAACATCACCCATGAATCAAACTTTACAGTATCTCATCACTGTACTTATACTTTGTATTAGGTTAAATATCTATTGATATAGCAGAACGGATCATGTCCGGTAAGACCATTTAATGCACATTTCTGACTTACGGGAGTCACGCATACATATATAGTATCCTATATATATATATAATTTTCCTTGATATCTTTCAATGTTCAGTTTCATTTTATTAGCTCTTGCCAAGAAGTGAATTGCTTTGCTTCTGTTCTATCTGTTTTGGGATTGCCATAGATAGGAATTGAGGGCATAAATGGAGTGGAGATGGGTTTGTTACAAGTGCCATAATTAGTAGATATAATCACTATATATCTGAGGAGATACACTGAGATATACATGGTTGAAACCAGGGGTGTCCATGGCTGCTTGGTTTTTTTTTCTTCTTTTTATATGAATGAGACTGTATAATTTGACAATTTACTCTTGAATTTATTATTTGAGAGAAAATTAACTCATTTCTACTTTTTCTAAACTTTTACTCTTCATTTTCTCATTATTTCGTCTTTATAATAATTACTTCTTTTTTTTTGAAAAATTAATAATTTTATTATAGAAGATAAGGTCGTAAAGACTAAAATGCCAAAACTAAGGTCAATATTGAAGATATACTATATATATATATATATACAAACCTCCAAAAAAATATCAAAGTGAGAGACTATGTTAATATTGTCTCGTTTGCTTTTATGTGCTTCAAAATTATATTTTTTATTTTTTAAATTCTCATTCGATAAGACCTTTGATTATAAAGATAGTCCTTTTTCAACAAAGAATAATAACAAAGGACGAAGGTTACTAGTTTTACGTATTTATATATATTATCTTTCTAATCAAATCATATACGAACTGATAAGATTGCCGAAATACTCAATTTGATAAAAAATAGTTTCAAAAGTACTAATTAGATGTATAATATCATTTATCAACACATTCATAGTTCAAAAATAATGAACGTATGTAAAATTAACATATGAAACACACTTTCAGAATTAACTCTTCAAATAATGTGTTACTGTAATTTGAGCTATTTGTTTCAATTTTTATAGAAGAACTTGTGCTTTCGCCACCTTCTCTAAAATGAGAAAGGTAATTTATGCATCCCTACAAATATGTATATCACATCTTTCAAACTCAAAACATGTTCATACATATAATAGATATTTATCATCATCCATAAACACTACAGCGTAAAGGACAAGTCCATTTATCATGGGGAAAAGAGCACTTTAAACCATCTTCATTAATCTCTGAGTATAAACATTATAAGTGAACAAACATACACCTCTTGTAGCAATGACAAAGCTCGTATACATCAACTTGAACTATAAAAAAAAGCTTCACAATTTCAAAAAAAGAGTCACGAAAGCTCTATATATAAGATAGAAGGTGAAGTACAAAACTTTACTTTGACATGATAATCAAGTTAAAAAGTTCTAGATAATGGTATTTATAAAAAAAACAACGAAAAAATTCAAGAAATACAATTCTGAAAAAGTTTATACAACTGATATTTGTTGTGTATTTCTTTAAGTATGTATATTTATAAAGGTGCAATGATAACATTCAATAACTTAATATACTTTAAAACGCTTAAAATATAATATAAATAATAATTATAATTGTATAACGACTGAATTGTATAAAAGATATATTAACTATTAAGATTGTATGAAATTTTGTTGGAGGTAAACTGAGCTACATTTAAGTAATATATAATCATACCTCTAACAAATTTTTATATGTTGATCCCTAAAAATATTCGAAGGCACAATGTTGAATAAAAATGAATGAGAAGTACTTTACTAATATTATATATGTATATATATATATATATTTACGAGTTAGAGAAGATTTTTATTACGTTACAACATTTTTTCTTACACTATACATAAGTCTAATTCAATGTGTTTTGTCATTGCATAGGACACGAGAATGACAATTGGAGTAAACAACATTCTATACTTTGTCATATGAAACTATAGAGGTCAAGTCAAATTAGCAGAAATGTTTTTCATGCAGAGATTGAATCTACATAAGATATGCAGAATTATAAGCATTGAATTTTAGAACACCCATGACCAAAGACCTTATGGAATTTCTAGAGAGAAATATGAACTTTTATTCTTTGCAAATCGTGCAAGATTTTGTTTTTCTTTGAACCTGTGTTTTTTCTCTTTTGTAAACATGTCTGAATATATTTTTTGTATTACCATCCAAGAGTTAGGTATGTATACACACACTGTATTTCATAATAGACATGATATAATCGATTGCGTACTCTACAAAATGTTTATACTGATTTGATAGTTGGAATATTTTTTTGGAAAGAATATATTTACCACCCAATTTATATTGTTTTACAAGATAAACCTACAGTATGTAGTGTATATATATGATAAGCGAAGAAACGTACTGTACACAGTATGTGAGAATACAAGAATAGGGATCGGTCACTATAAAAATGTGCAGTACCAAAAGTCAATATAATAAAAAATAATGTGGAAGCCATTGATAATATATGACGTACATATATACATATATATATAGATGGGGTCTCGGTGTGTCAAATGCTAATCATGAGAGTGAGAGGCCGCAGACTTTTTGAAGTTGCAGCCAAAACATGATACCAAATTCCAATTTTCCTTTTGAAAAAATTTTCATTTCTTACATGTTGTCACTCAAACTGGATACAGAAACCACACATATATATACTTATATATATATATATATATAGTCTAATGATAAAATTATCTGCCCATTAAAAAATGTAAGATTGCATCAAAACCCATTTGTCTTTTAATAGTTAAAAGGTGAAGAAATGGAAGAAGTCAAAAAATAATTTGCTTTCAAACTTACAAAAGGTTGATGAACAAGATAATTAATTAACATATATATATATATATATATAGTACTGGGTGATGAACTTTGTATATATATGTTGCAAATGGCAGAGAGGAGTTTCAAATTAGAATATAAATTGGAGATCAGAAAAGAGCTAGCTTGAGATTGTTGACATTTTCTTCTGCTTCTTTTAGCAGAGAAGGGAGAAATAAGATGTTGATGGTCAATGAAGAGCAGTTAGGTGTTAGGTCTGAGGAATCAGAGAGACATGGAAAATGAAAAATAAATCAAGATTAATTAATTAATTAATTGATAATTAAATACATTAATTATGTTGCTCTGAGGACTAACCATCTCTCCTGTGTTCAAATTTTCAAACAACTTGAATTGAATTAGTAAAGTAAAAAGTCCAAAAGGATGTTTCAAATCAACATTATGCATTATATAATCATATTATATAAACATATAAAGTGTATGTTTATATAATTATATTAACCACAACGAGTTAAACTCAGGGTACAAATGAGTTTAGCCTAATTTGAAAAATGGGTTTATTCAAGCAGACTCCATTGTGCTTCCTGAACCTTTTTTTTTTTTGACTAACTACAACTGCATATATATATATATGGATAGACCAACATAGCACACACACACACACACACACATACATATATATATATATGTATCTGTTCAGCCGGAAAACTTTATATATTTCATGGGTTTTTTTTTTTTTTGTATCCATACATATATATATATATATATATTTAGTTTGCTGAAAATCTGAATGATTCAAACACATGTCTGAAAGTAAGATGATGAGAGGTGGGGAAGATGATGATAGTTGAAGCAAATTTCATTTATTGGTAAAGTTGACTAATTTTGTGCTGTTCATGAGAGGTCAAACTCACTTTAAATGCATATTGCTTAAGAAATCAGATTCCACAAACACAACATCCAATGACTTGTTAGGTTAGGTTGAATTGAGAAAAAAAAAAAAAGCTAGTCTTGACTTCCTACCTTACTTTCTTATAATGTCAAATTTACCCTTCTAAATTTGATATATTTACTGTTTTTTTTTTGTTTATAATAATATCATATTATAAGAGATATATATATATATATAGTTGTATGTCTAATTAAATATAATAGTTCAAACTCGATTATCTCGTTAGAAGTTGAAGTTTTAGGCACCCATATATTTTGACGTTTGAAAAAAGATAGAGATTTAGATTCTTTCTTCATTCGTCGAGTGATTTGTCTCTTTTATTGAAAATATAAATTGTTAGTTCTAATTCCATATTAAACTTTAATATCTCTAACGTAATGATTCATCTATTTAAATATTTATTTAAGTCAATTTTTTTTTAATGAATTAGTTAATATTAAAAGAACAAAATCTATTATAAAACGCAATACTCCGTACTTATTAAAAACGAATTTGACCCCTATATTATCGTTCTTAATCTTCATTTTAAACATGTCATTTTATAACCTTTATTGTATTTGATTGATCATGAGATCCTCCTCAACAATACGCATACTTTTTTTTATTCAATATATTTCGCCTTAGAAAAAGTTAATTTTAAACAGAGTTATACCGTGACTAACTTTGATAATTTCAATGGTCGACAAACGTATAATACACAATTTATTCACTTTAAATCAATCTAGGTATAATTTAAAATATTTTTATTACTCTGGTAAGATATACAGATATCATGATCATATAATATATAAGTGGTATCACGGATATGATCACCCAACTCAAACTAATGTAATGTATGTATCAAAAGCACGATATATATTGATTTCGTAACTCGTAAACGGCAAATTACTTGGCAGGCACTAAATTTTTTTTTATATAATGCAAACGTAATCTTAGTTAGGGTTCTTCTTTTGCTTACATTAATCATAGGTAGATGGTATTATATTTTATAGGTAATTACTTACACTAATTTCTTGGCTTCTACTTAATTTAGAGGCACATGATTTCTCTTTTTCTGTTGTTAGGAATAAAAATTCCTACAAATCCCACATCAAGGAACAGATTATGTAGCTAATTACTTCATTAGTTGGTGGTAGTTTTAATGACAGCATATAATAAGGTTTTAATTAGCAAAACTCTAATTAATATATAATTAGTGACGAGCTTAATCATTCACTTCAAATTAGGAGATTGTCAAAGTCACCTTTTACTTTTTTTTTTAAGTGATGAGGTTAGGATGGGAACATGAGTGATTGATACATACATATATATATATATCTATTTATGTATATAGATGTAGACACACACACACACACACACCCATATATGTGTGTATATAGTTTCATATGATAGACACATATATCAACAGCTTCTTTAGGAAACAACTATTATTTTGACCCAAAAAACAAAAAAAAAAAAATGAAGAAGAAAAAATTACAGTTAAAATTAGAGATGACATAATATTAGATTACCCGATAATCATGTTCGAAATAAATAAAAATACATAATTAAGAAGATATACGACAAAAATAAGTAAATAATTTTTTTTATTTAAAAAAATAAGTAAAAAATTATAATTAGAGAATACTCACTTCAAATATATATAAATTTATATTTTTATTAACGAAATAATTATATAAATTGATGTATATAATATTAAATTACCCGTGTTCGAAATAAATAAAAATACATAATTATCATAGTACAAGACCAAGATGAATAAATAACTTTTTTACCTAAAAAATAAATAAAAATTTATATTTACGGAATACCCACTTCAAATATATGTATATATATATATAAATTTATATTTTTATTAACGAAATAGTTATACACAATATTAGATTATCGTGTTCGAAATAAATGTTAATTGTGTTCGAAATAAATAAAGATACATAATTAACATGGTATAAGACGAAGATGAGCAAATAATTTTTTTACCCAAAAAAATAAATAAAAATTTATAATTAGGGAATACCCACTTCAAATATATGTATATATATATATAAATTTATATTTTTATTAACGAAATAGTTATATAACTTGATATAAACACCTAATCATTAATTTATGAACGATCAGTTTAGATTAATTCAAATTGATTAAGTAAACGAAATTAAGTAGATGAAATTATGATTCAAATCCGATTGATAAAAACTTAATTACTTCTTCAACTGATGATTCTGATCTTGATAAGAGTTGAATGAAAGGATAAATAAGTTAGCTTCTGGATTGTATTTAAAATTTGGTATATATCAATCTTGACAATCTCTAATAAAGAACAAAGGGCTGAAAATAATATATTTATACGTATACATATATATATATATATAGTTGTTTGTAGGGAAAAGCTCTTTTCAGCTTTTCAAATCCACCATTGCATGCATGAGTAGACATAAAGAGTGAATATTACATTGATATGTTGTTCGTTTGCGGCTACCAAAGAAAAACACATACTTCTTAACCCTCCCCCCAGATCCACTTTTCACTGTAAATCTCTCGCATATTTCATAATATATGTATATATATATGTGTGTGTGTTTATATTCATATGTATACACATACAGTGTATATAAAGAGTGAATATTATAATCATATGCTGTTCGTTTGCGGTTACCTAAGAAAAACACATACTTCTTAACCCTCCCCCCAGATCCACTCTTCACTGTAAATCTCTCTCATATTTCATAATATATATATATGTGTGTATTTATATTTATATGTATACACATACTGTACATAAAGAATGAATATTACAATCATATGCTGTTCGTTTGCGGCTACCTAAGGAAAACACATACTTCTTAACCCTCCCCCCAGATCCACTTTTCACTGTAAATCTCTCTCATATTTCAGAATATATATATGTATATATATATATGTGTACGTTTATATTTATATGTATGCACGTACTGTACATAAAGAGTGAATATTACATTGATCTGTTGTTCATTGCGGCTACCTAAGAAAAACACATACTTCTTAACCCTCCCCCAGATCCACTCTTCACTGTAAATCTCTCTCATATTTCATAATATGTATATATATATATATGTGTGTGTATTTATATTTATATGTATACACTTATTGGGCCTTTTTAAATCTGTTTGCATTGGATCACTCCTGATTATGTATATATATTTATTTGCCTACCTAATTTTTTTTTCCATAATTCAATGAATCGATAATCACACGATGTAAATATCGTACAATTACAAATATTTATAAGATCCGAGATCGTACCAATTATTTATAATTACGCTATCAAAACGATATATTACACAATCACAAATTATAATATAAAATACGATCATATTAGTTGGAGTGACAGAAGTGACACGTGCAGTAATACTATTTGTAATGTCTCGAGCTTAAACACCGTTAGTTCAATAATTTTTTGGAATTAAAATATTAATTTTAAGAAATTTTTACGTAATTTAAATTTTTATATAAAATTTAATAATTATATATTTTTTCTGAGATATTACGTCATGTTTGTATTTAAATTATTTTAAAGTGTAGCTAATAGATTTATTAAATACACAAATTGGAATATTTGATAAGCTATTTTAAATTTGATATGAAAAAATCGAGAATTTGTGATTTGTTGAAGCCCAGCAAGCCCAACTCCAGCAATGGAGGCCGAGAATCTCCGGCTTGATTTTCCCTAATTGGCAATTACTAGAAGATGAAAGACGATATGCGGAAGGCGATGAGATCATGAATGGGTTTTACCAGACGTGCAAAAAGCGACCGGATATGTATTAATTAGGTCACAAGGTGAGGATCAGTTGAAGACGATGAATCAGTGTGGCAGTGTTGCGACAATGGTTACAGTTTTCAGGCCTTCGCTGAGGCCTAAGTGCTTGGCTTCCGGCATTAACACAGAGGAGCTTCGTGCTCAACTTGACAAACTGCATGCTGAAGCAGACACCGCGCGAGCCAAAGGTAATAACCCTAATTTCCTTTCTCCGCTTCCTAATTTGATCAAGGAATCAATACCTTACTGTTCTTTCCACCGATAACCGCACCTTCTCGTTTTAATTCAGTCACAACTTGAATTTCTTCTTCATTTTTTTGTTACTGATTATTGAGTGATTCAAGTGATGCGTGATGATATCTGATTATGATATATTACTGATTTACTACTGCACCAAATTCCTGAGTTACTATGAAGTATTATCGGATTGGAAAAAAGGGACATTGCCTCCAAGGTAGCATGGTAGAAAGCCTGCTAATTGGGCACTTTTGAATGCTACTGTTGATGGTGTCAGAGTTTATGCTGAGATAAAGGAATTATTAGGTTTCTGCATAAAAGTTAATAAATCCCACCGCAGATAGAGTTGAGGGAAGAAAACTTTATGCTTCATGTAAAGTAAGGTATCTCAGAGGGGACAAGAAGTCCATTCAGGGGTTCAGCACAAACTCTCTGCATGAAAGAAATAATTTCATAGTAATTAATGTAAGAAAAGGTTGTGTCATATGAGATTAGGTATCTAATATAACAAAATAACTCCATCCAGCCTTTAGGGGTTCAGCACAAACTCTGGGAATATCAACTCTGCTTTGAATGGTATTCAAATTTATTTTGATATTGTTGATTCAGCAAACAGTGCCAGATTAAGACTGCTGAGGTTGTCAGAGACTGCGGAGAATCTTCGACGGCAAGCGGTTACTAGTATCCAGACTGGGAAGGAAAATGATGCAAGGGCACTGCTTTTTCAAAAGAAGAAGGTTATGCAGGCCCTGGAGAAGTCCAAAACTCGCATTGAATTGCTGGATGAGCTTTCTGCTAAGCTTAATGAGGTAAGACGGAATGACGCTTATATGCTTGAAACGATTGACACCACGGGACAGGTTTTGAGTAAAAATAGAAAATTGTATAAGTTCTGGAAGTAATTTATATAAAAAACTTCAGATGAACTGTATAGTGGTTTCAGATCTTTTGAAATATCATTGGGTTTGTGCTGGTAGTTATTTACAATTCATTATGCCACCTATATGACTATGTTATAGTTTCACAAGTAATTGTAAAAAGTGCTTCTGCTTTTGAAGATCTGGAAAACATGCCTCGTCCTTATTATTTATTAGTATTTTGTTACTTGAAGAATGATTTGGTTTATTGAAGTAAAGTTAGAGGTTCTGAACTTCATGCCTCTGATTTGCTTTGTTAACAAACTTTAGTTGCTATCAGTTTTATGTCACAGGAATATCTTTACTAGAACAGAAGGGTTCATAAATATTTTCCTGTCAAGAGTTAAGAATAAGAAAAGCAAACCAGCTTTGAATAAAATAATTTACAAATGCATTAGAGATTAGGATCACAAGGTAATGCCCGTCCATAACTTAAATTGAGAAATTATATTTAATCCATGATAGTTTCCTTGTTAAAATTTCATTTCACTACTTTGTATTGAGTATTGAGGAACTAAAAAGCGTCCTTTTCCAAACTTCTAACGATACCATACATTTTTTCTTTATATGCCCGTAAAAAGATTGACATTTTGTGGTAGGGTTGATGAGGCTAACAGATGCATCTTCTACTGTGGCAAGAGGTGATTTTCTTTGGGTTATGGAGCTTACGGCTTCCATGGAACCTAAGATTTTTGATGACCAATATACCTCTTTCTATGAGTTTTGGGAAAAAAATGACTTTTTTTGCAACTGACGGGCTCCTACAGGAACTATCTGACATAGTAATTTCTGATCTCCACCTGACTTGGGAGACCATTATTTCTGGCTCTTAAGAGGCCACAATTTTTTTTTTTGGTTTGTTTTTTAGATAACTCTTTTGCTTGTATGGCTACTTTAGTTTGACACTTTGAGGAGGATGTCTTATTCTCTGTATTTGTAATTCTTTTGCTCTCTATAGTTAATAAATTTTCTTTTTCTCCTCCTACCTTTGAATGTGGAGGACAAATAACTTTGTAGAGGGGGCACCTTTCGCCAGGTGGTGGGTGTTGTGATTGCAGAGATTCTGGACTTTTGAAGGACCGTTTTTTCTTGTTATTTTTCCTTTGGGATAAGTTGAGCTTTTCTCCATCTCTTTGAGCTAAGGCTCATTAGCTTTATAACTTACACAGATATTTCTTTTTCTTTATTACAAAGACACTGGCCGGAGGTTTTATATTTATGCCATTTCTGTTTTTTGTATTTTCTTCTTTTTTTGGAGGACCCCAGTCCTCCATCACTCCTGTACTGACCTTTCAATTCTATCTAAAAACATTTCTTTTCCTGTGAAAAGTAAAAAAGGAGAAAAAAACTTAATATTTTCGTGGCGCAGTATCTAATATTAAACAAAACATATGAGAATCCTGTTTTCATAGGCCATTTTTACAATTTTTCGCTATTACTGACTTAGGCGATATTGCAGCAGCTACTATAAATTGGTGTTAAGTTTTAAAATCTAACAACTGCACCTAGTGCAATGTTTCTTGTGCTAATACTCTTTCCCTTTTCCTACTCCTGTTAATTGTCTGTAGTTCTATATTGTTCAAGACCATGATTTTCTTGGTATGCTGAGTAGCCTAGTTCGGTTTCAGGCAATATCGCTCAAGGAAACTCAGCTTATTGGTACTATTGCTTTGGATCTTGAAGTCAATGGAGAAGATGATTCCGTTCCAGTTCGGATCATATCTCCGAAGCATGAATTTCCTGAAGATAACGAGACTAAGAATGTCTGCAAACTCAATGACAATAAAAAACTGTATCTCACTGCAAACAGTCAAGCAGACCTTTACATTAATGAAGGATTGGAGAATGTTCAAAGATCTCTTAATATGGCTCTTTCTGATGAAGATAACATACACTCTAGCTCAGGAGGAGTCTCCTCGTATAAGAAATTCTTGGAACATTTGGATCAACAACTTGAAAAAATTGAAACTGAACTTGACACCATTTTAAATGTCTCAACCTTGGTACTGAATCATGATGAGAGGCCAAAAAATTTGAAGGTGCAACAAACAGTGGAGCTTCTTGAGAGCATCCGTGATGTCAGACAGAGGTATCTATATTTATGGACTTCTGTTTGTCATATTTACAGATTTTTTAATATGCTTTTTAGCTTGATCACTACTTAGAGATTAGTTTCTGCCATTGGTCTGTCTGAGATTTTTGTATTTGCAGAATTGCTGTTATCATACAGGAAGAGGTGAAGATCAGTTAAATATTCACTTTTCTGATGTTCGATGGTCTGCTTGTTGGTGAGAAATTGATTTGTTTCAATATCAATATTGCTTTTTTTTTCTTTTTCTAATGTCCATATTGCTTAGTTACTACTGGTAGTTCTTACCTGACCTGCAATTGAACTTTGTGAGTACCTAACCAATAGCAACGTATTATGCAAACAAAATATCATGATTAACCTTCAGCTTGTCTGAACTTTATTTAGACTTGGTTCAACTGATAATCACTAATGTAGGACATACTTTCACGGTCACAAATGTAACGGCCCCGGAAATATTAAAATGAAATGAGTATTTAAATATATCAAATGTGGAAGCGAGATCAAAATTTCAGTTAACATCCCTTACACGAAAAACCAAAAACGTACTTAAAATATAAAAGATTAAACTAACTAAAAGAGAAACTCGAAAATAAAACTATGAGTATGACTACAGAGTCTCTAGGCATCCCCTTCGTCGTCCTCCTGCGGAACGGGCTCGGGAACCATGTCTTCCTGATCTGAAATGGTTAAATAAGGAGTGAGCTACACTAGCCCAGTAAGAATATCACGATATCTCACCGTCACGGAGGTAAAGGTGGGTAGAAAAACACAAAAAGACCAATGGAGTATAATTTACAACAAACTCGTTTATTAACATGAAAACCTTTACCATCCACTTACCTCGGTGGAATTTATGAAAAC
Source organism: Carica papaya (assembly GCF_054855325.1). Lineage (NCBI taxonomy): Eukaryota > Viridiplantae > Streptophyta > Magnoliopsida > Brassicales > Caricaceae > Carica > Carica papaya. Next base: position 33,237,998 of record NC_142311.1, read on the forward strand.
AATATAAGAAAAACAATAACATTATCATAATCATTGAATAATATAAGCTGTAAAACATAACACTTATCACGCCTCTTGTAATTCAATCATTGTACAACATATCTTTTTCTCATTTACCAGCCTACTAGTATCCGTGGGGATCCATAGGGGTTCCGCTACCCGTTAACCTTTAACATTCATAATCAGTTTCCAGGGCTGTCCCCATACCCCGTCCGGTATGGGCGCCAAAACCATGAACCTCAATACCCCGTCCGGTATGAGGGTGAAACGGGCCGTCCCCATACCCCGTCCGGTATGGGCGCCAAAACCATAAACCTCAATACCCCGTCCGGTATGAGGGTGAAACGGGCCGTCCCCATACCCCGTCCGGTATGGGCGCCAAAACCATAAGATCCCCATACCCCGTCCGGCATGTGAGACCACAATCCCGGTAGGGTTCCCTACGGACCCGGTCCGTCCACCATCTCCCAGGATATCTAGTCAGGCTGACCCCCATAATACAATTATCAGTCTACACAATCTTTCATTTTCCTTTTCCTCAGTCAGCATCATCAATTCACATACAAACAAGCAAAACAGTAATTCATGCCAAACAGACAACATACAGTATCAGTTTTTCAGTCATTCAACCCATGATTAATAAAAACGTAGTATATGCACACAAATCTGTAAAATGAACACATCAAACCTCATTTTGCATTTAAAGCAGTAAACAGGCCAAATAACAGTAAATCACCAATCACACTAGACTCGGGCTCCATTAGCCACCTTAAGCAATGTCACACATTCGTTAATTCAAGAAATACCGTTTTATCATTTTGAACTTTAATACCGTGATAGGAAATAGGGTGAGGGGTCCTTACTTGTTTTCGGGATCCGAATACGATTCACAGTGCGCCTGCAGGCCGTCCCTAATTTTCCTTGAATTTTTCCCGGGGAACTGAAACACACTAACAGTACCTGCACGTGTTCCAAAAAAAAACTCAAATTAGGCCCAGGGCCTCTTTCGGCCCAAATCGCAACTCCGGCACGGCGGCTCCGCCGTGCTCCGGCGACGGCGCCGCCGCTGGCGGCGGCGAGTCGCCTCGGGTTGGCTGTTTTCGGCCGAATTCGGCCACACTCGCATCGGTCCTTGTGAGAAAACAACCCTAGGGCCCTCGGGGGGCCAAAAAATCACGGAAAAACGGAGCTTACCGGCGGCGGCGCTCTCGGGTGCGGCGGCTCTCCGGCGAGGTTCGTGTTTTGGTGATTCGGCTCCGGTCAACCTGTAGAGAAAAGAATGGTGATCACGGTGATATAAAAATTGCATCGAACGGAGGCCGGGAAGGGCCTCGTCGGAGGCAAAAACCGAGATGGGGCGCGGCGGCGCCGCTGGTCTTCGGCCGCGTATTCCGGCCGTTTGGCCGGGATTTCAGCTTCGATTTGGTCATAGGAGGAATCAACGTGGAAAAACGAGTCGGGGGTATGAAATTTACCTCGATCGGCGGTCGGAAATTTCCCCGGTGCGGCGGCGATCGACCTCTGGTTCGTCTTCTCCGGCGAGCGGCAGGCGGCTAGGGTTTGTGGTCTGGTGTGGGGATTCTATTTATAACCCATTGCCTTTTGATCTCAGCCGTCCATTTTGTTTTAATCTGGGCCGTCCGATCGCGCGATTGATCTGGGCCGTCGGATTTCACCCACGCGGATCGCCAACGTGGCTACCCTTCGGAGTGACGTGGTCTTGCCACGTGGCAGGCCCCGGTTGGCCGGGACTGCTGACCGGGCCTGCTGACGTGGCTGCTGGCGTGGCTTTTTTTTTTTTTTTTTTTTTCCTCCTTTCCGGGTGCTACAACTCTCCCTCCCATAAAGAAATTTGGTCCCCAAATTTGCCTCAGTACTCTTGATCAAACAGATGAGGATATTTGGCCCTAAATTCTGATTCCAGCTCCCAAGTCGCCTCCCTAGGCGTGTGGTTCTGCCACAAGACTTTTACAAATGATATTTCCCGGTTACGGAGTATTCTGCTTTCTCGGTCCGTGATACTGACCGGTACTTCTTCATAAGACAAGTCCTCTCGGAGTGAAAGCGGTTCATGAGCCACGACATGAGAAGGGTCCGGATTGTACTTGCGCAGCATAGATACATGAAACACATTGTGAACCCGGGAGAGCTCAGGGGGCAGTGCAAGTCTGTAGGCAGTGGTACCAATCTTGTCTAAGATTTCAAAGGGTCCAATGTATCTGGGGTTTAATTTTCCCCTCCTGCCGAACCTACTAATTCCCTTGAAGGGGGTGACTTTAAGAAACACCCGGTCACCTTTCTCAAAGGCCAGGTCTCTCCTCCGGGTATCGGCATAACTCTTCTGCCTACTCTGAGCTGTCTGGATGTTCTTCTTGATCTTAAATATCTTGGACGTGGTTTCTTCCACCAAATCCGGGCCAAACAATCTTCTATCGCCCACTTCCTCCCAACAAATTGGTGATCTGCACGGACGCCTGTACAGCGCCTCGTATGGGGCCATGCCGATGCTTGCTTGGTAACTGTTGTTGTAGGCAAACTCTATCAGGGGTAGATGGTCGTCCCAATGGCCTCCGGAGTCAAGGACACAAGCTCGGAGCATATCCTCCAGCGTACGGATTGTCCTCTCTGATTGTCCATCGGTTTGGGGGTGGAAGGCAGTACTAAGGGACAGCTTTGTTCCCATAGCTTGCTGGAAACTATTCCAAAACCGAGAAGTGAATCTGGGATCCCTGTCGGATACCACTGTTACTGGGACTCCATGCAGTCTGACTATTTTCCGGACATACATTCTTGCCAACTTGTCCAAAGAATCAGTCATTCTGATGGCCAGGAAGTGGGAAGACTTAGTGAGTCGGTCAACAATTACCCATATGGCATCGTGTCCCGATCGTGCCTTGGGTAGTCCCGATACGAAGTCCATGGTGATGTGTTCCCACTTCCATTCTGGAATCGGTAAAGGCTGAAGCAACCCCCCTGGGCGTTGATGTTCTGCTTTGACCTGCTGACATACCAAGCACTTAGATACAAAGTCGGCTATATCTCTCTTCATCCCATTCCACCAGAATCGGGGTCGCATAGTTTGGTACATTTTTGTACTTCCTGGATGCATGGCGAACCTTGAACTATGGGACTCTGTCATGATGTCTCTTTTTAATTCATTGTCGTCTGGGACACATTCTGTCCTTGAAACGAATCAATCCGTCGGCAGAGATCTGAAATTCTGAGTTCACTCCCTGTTCTGCATCCTTCTTGCGGGTTACTAGGGCGGGTCGATTAACTGGGCTTCCTTTATTCTTTGGATTAACTCGGGTTGGACTGCTAGGTGGCTCAAACATGTGGCCCTCTTCAGATCTCGCAGTCGAACCTGCTGCGTAGCCCCAATGGACCTGCATTCTGAAACCATCAGATGGGCTAGGGTGCCTGCACTCTTCCTGCTGAGGGCATCGGCTACTACGTTGCCCTTACCTGGATGGTATAGGATGTCACAATTATAGTCCTTGAGGAGTTCCATCCACCTTCTCTGACGCATGTTGAGATCCTTCTGAGTGAAGATGTGCTTCAAGCTCTTATGATCGGTGTAGATCTGAAAGGTCTCTCCATACAAATAATGGCGCCAGATTTTCAAGGCGTGTATGATTGCGGCAAGCTCCAAGTCATGGGTAGGATAGTTCTTCTCATGATTCTTTAGCTGTCTAGACCCATATGCTATAACCTTTCCATGCTGCATCAGGACACAACCTAGGCCCAGATAGGAGGCATCACTATAAACTGTATACCCTCCTGATCCACTCGGTAGAGCCAGCACGGGTGCAGTAGTCAGTCGCTTCTTCAATTCTGAAAAACTCCTTTCGCAGTTCTCATTCCAATCAAACTTTGCATTCTTCTTTGTGAGTCGGGTTAGAGGGGCCGCTAGACTGGAGAACCCTTCGACAAACCGGCGGTAATAACCCGCCATCCCTAGGAAACTGCGAATTTCCTTAACTGTTGTCAGCCTTTCCCAACCAAGTACCGCTTCAACCTTTTCGGGGTTCACCGACACCCCTTCCTTCGATATAACATGTCCTAGGAAGGCGGTTTGCTTCAGCCAAAATCCACACTTGCTCAATTTTGCATACAACTTCTTTTCCCTGAGTACCTGGAGGACTTGGGCAAGATGATGAGCATGTTCTTCTCTACTTTTTGAGTAGACTAAGATATCATCGATGAACACGATGACAAATTTATCCAAAAACTCTCTGAAGATTCTGTTCATTAGATCCATAAAGATGGCCGGGGCGTTGGTTAGCCCAAACGGCATAACCAGGAACTCATAGTGTCCGTACCTGGTTCGGAATGCCGTCTTGGGGATGTCTTCTGCTCTCACTTTTACCTGATGGTAACCTGATCGTAGATCTATTTTAGAAAAGATCTGTGCACCCTGCAACTGATCGAAAAGGTCATCAATCCGGGGAAGAGGGTACTTGTTTTTAATTGTTACCTTGTTTATCCTTCTATAATCAATACACAGTCTCAACGTTCCATCCCCTTTCTTTGCAAAAGTAACCCCGGCACCCCATGGAGAAATGCTGTGTCTAATAAAGCCACTGTTTTGTAGCTCAGTGATTTGTTTCCTTAGCTCTTCCATCTCGATGCGGCTCATTCGGTAAGGAGCTACCGAGATGGGTTGGGTTCCTGGCTGTAAGTCTATGGTGAACTCGACCTCTCTGTCCCCTGGTAGACCGGGCAGTTCATCCGGGAATACGTCTGGAAAGTCTCGGACTACTGGAATCTCTTGGATACAAACTTCCTTCTTGGGTTTACCATGTACCACGTCCGGGTCTGCGTCGGCATCCTTCTGGGTAAGGTTGTAAAATCTGCCCTGGATTGGAGGCCTCCCTTGATTCTGGTTCCTAGGGCACTCCCTCGCATAGTGCTGTGCACTACCGCATATGCGACAGGTGTTGTTGAGGCGGTAGCAGGGTCGGTCCCCATGATCCCTGCCGCAGTACTGGCAGATCTTCCCACGAGCTGCCCCCATAGCCTGAGGAGGGCCCTGAACGGCAGGCCTGGGTCTCTTACTGGGTTGGACAGGCATGGTAGGCGCTGGCCTGCGGAGCGGGGCTGAAGGTCGGGAACTTCCCGCTAGTTGAGGGCGGGTGTCGAAGTTCCTTTCTATGATCTGCGCCTTTGCCAGGACTGCCGAATATGTCTCGAGCTCCATCACCAACAAGTGCTGTCTGATCGCCGGGCGGAGGCCCCACTGGAATTTCCTGGCCTTTCGGCCCTCATCCAACAATGTCTCCGGGGCATGTCGGCCCAGCTCCAGGAACTTGCGGGCATACTCCGACACTGTCATATTACCCTGGACCAATTGAGCAAATTCCATTTCCTTTAAATGTTGGATGTGTTTAGGGAGATACTCCGCATGGAAAGCCGCTAGGAACTGCTCCCAAGTAACTGGTACAGGCAGGGTGGCCCGCTTGAGCTCCCACCAGCGTACCGCTTCCCCTACCAGCATGTAGGAGGCAATGGCAGCCCTCTGCTTAGGAATTACTCCCAAGGTCTCAAAGACTCTCTCAGTCTCTGCCAGCCAGTATTGGGCCTCTTCGAAAGAGAATCCCCCTGAAAAAGTAGAAGGGTTCAGTCTCCTGTACCTCTCTATGAAGCCGGGGTCGATCAAGGAGGGAGCGGGGTCCCGAGGTAGAGGGACTGGGACCGGCTGAGGGTGAACTGGGGGACCCTGTGGTGGCGCCTGCTGATGGGGTGGGGGCACTGGAATGTGCGGTGGCGGCACCTGTTGGTACTGTGGCTGTGGTACCGGGTCGTACCGCGGCTGTGGTGCCGGGTGGTACTGTGGAGGAACAGGCTCCTGCCGGGGTGGCTCGGGATCAGCCTGCTGTAGCGGCGGCTCAACCTGCGCTAGCGGAGGAGGTCCGGGTAACTCCCTTCTCTCCTCTTGCCTTCGCTGGGCAGCTACGAGAGCTTCCACCATCTCATATAATCTGTCCAAATCCTCCCGAAGCGAATTATCTTGGGCCGCTCGGTTTAGTGGGGGCCTTTCTCTCCTCATTCCCGTGTACCTGTTTTCGCAAGGAATGATTGAGTAACGATATATCGGTGAGTATTTATCTAAGGCACTATTGTGTAAGGGATGCGTCCGAGGAAACGCTGCTCTGATACCAACTAAAACGGCCCCGGAAATATTAAAATGAAATGAGTATTTAAATATATCAAATGCGGAAGCGAGATCAAAATTTCAGTTAACATCCCTTACACGAAAAACCAAAAACGTACTTAAAATATAAAAGATTAAACTAACTAAGAGGGAAACTCGAAAATAAAACTATGAGTATGACTACAGAGTCTCTAGGCATCCCCTTCGTCGTCCTCCTGCGGAACGGGCTCGGGAACCATGTCTTCCTGATCTGAAATGGTTAAATAAGGAGTGAGCTACACTAGCCCAGTAAGAACATCACGATATCTCACCGTCACGGAGGTAAAGGTGGGTAGAAAAACACAAAAAGACCAATGGAGCATAATTTACAACAAACTCGTTTATTAACATGAAAACCTTTACCATCCACTTACCTCGGTGGAATTTATGAAAACAATATAAGAAAAACAATAACATTATTATAATCATTGAATAATATAAGCTGTAAAACATAACACTTATCACGCCTCTTGTAATTCAATCATTGTACAACATATCTTTTTCTCATTTACCAGCCTACTAGTATCCGTGGGGATCCATAGGGGTTCCGCTACCCGTTAACCTTTAACATTCATAATCAGTTTCCAGGGCCGTCCCCATACCCCGTTCGGTATGGGCGCCAAAACCATGAACCTCAATACCTCGTCCGGTATGAGGGTGAAACGGGCCGTCCCCATACCCCGTCCGGTATGGGCGCCAAAACCATAAACCTCAATACCCCGTCCGGTATGAGGGTGAAACGGGCCGTCCCCATACCCCGTCCGGTATGGGCGCCAAAACCATAAGATCCCCATACCCCGTCCGGCATGTGAGACCACAATCCCGGTAGGGTTCCCTACGGACCCGGTCCGTCCACCATCTCCCAGGATATCTAGTCAGGCTGACCCCCATAATACAATTATCAGTCTACACAATCTTTCATTTTCCTTTTCCTCAGTCAGCATCATCAATTCACATACAAACAAGCAAAACAGTAATTCATGCCAAACAGACAACATACAGTATCAGTTTTTCAGTCATTCAACCCATGATTAATAAAAACGTAGTATATGCACACAAATCTGTAAAATGAACACATCAAACCTCATTTTGCATTTAAAGCTGTAAACAGGCCAAATAACAGTAAATCACCAATCACACTAGACTCGGGCTCCATTAGCCACCTTAAGCAATTTCACACATTCGTTAATTCAAGAAATACCGTTTTATCATTTTGAACTTTAATACCGTGATAGGAAATAGGGTGAGGGGTCCTTACTTGTTTTCGGGATCCGAATACGATTCACAGTGCGCCTGCAGGCCGTCCCTAATTTTCCTTGAATTTTTCCCGGGGAACTGAAACACACTAACAGTACCTGCACGTGTTCCAAAAAAAAACTCAAATTAGGCCCAGGGCCTCTTTCGGCCCAAATCGCAACTCCGGCACGGCGGCTCCGCCGTGCTCCGGCGACGGCGGCGGCGAGTCGCCTCGGGTTGGCTGTTTTCGGCCGAATTCGGCCACACTCGCATCGGTCCTTGTGAGAAAACAACCCTAGGGCCCTCGGGGGGCCAAAAAATCACGGAAAAACGGAGCTTATCGGCGGCGGCGCTCTCGGGTGCGGCGGCTCTCCGGCGAGGTTCGTGTTTTGGTGATTCGGCTCCGGTCAACCTGTATAGAAAAGAATGGTGATCACGGTGATATAAAAATTGCATCGAACGGAGGCCGGGAAGGGCCTCGTCGGAGGCAAAAACCGAGATGGGGCGCGGCGGCGCTGCTGGTCTTCGGCAGCGTATTCCGGCCGTTTGGCCGGGATTTCGGTTTCGATTTGGCCATAGGAGGAATCAGCGTGGAAAAACGAGTCGGGGGTATGAAATTTACCTCGATCGGCGGTCGGAAATTTTCCCGGTGCGGCAGCGGTCGGCCTCTAGTTCGTCTTCTCCGGCGAGCGGTAGGCGGCTAGGGTTTGTGGTCTGGTGTGGGGGTTCTATTTATAACCCATTGCCTTTTGATCTCAGCCGTCCATTTTGTTTTAATCTGAGCCGTTCGTTTTTGATTGAATCTGGGCCGTCCGTGCGATTGTATCTGGGCCGTCCGATCGCGCGATTGATCTGGGCCGTCGGATTTCACCCACGCGGATCGCCAACGTGGCTACCCTTCGGAGTGACGTGGTCTTGCCACGTGGCAGGCCCCGGTTGGCCGGGACTGCTGACCGGGCCTGCTGGCGTGGCTCTTTTTTTTTTTTTTTTTTTTCCTCCTCCTTTCCGGGTGCTACAACAAAGCCACTAATAACAAGGTAATTGACATAACTATTTTAGCAAAATCGTAAGACAGAAAGAAAAGAGACTAGGAGGGGAAGAGAGAACTTAGCAAATATGAGAAAGGAGAGGGAAAAGAAGGGTGAAATGAAGAAGAAAGGGTATTGGCCACTTATGATCCTTGTGGGAAAGCAAGAGGTTGATCAAAATTGTAGGTTTTATGAGTATGAAATCAAGTGGGTATATGAGTTGAGCCAATGGATAAATTTGCTCACATTTTTTATCAGTATATTCAATTGTAATGGAAGGATCTCAAATATCTTCTTTCTCACAAGTTTGATCAAGATTGTTGAAAACAGCCGGACTAAGCTTCAATTTCAACTTGTTCTTCATGTTGTTATTGACTAAGAGAAACATCAAATCCTGGCCGCCGGCAGAAGTGGAGCCTTTATAGATAAAGGCTTATCTTGAAATTTGTGCAATTTGTCCATAGCAACTGCAAATGCTGAGCATAAATATGAAGAATACTCAATTTCTTGTTGACAGCAAGAATCATAAATTTGACCCAGATTGCTGCTTGACGATATCAGTACCACTTGATGATGTTGGATTATCTCAATCCTCTGTTGCATATCCACAAACACCCTAAACTTGGCACAGTATATCCTTTTTTATTGGATAGATTACACAATGTGTTTTTATCTTTTTATGATTCCTTTGGCCTTTTTCCCGTCTGCCTATTGCTTGGCTATGAAACTTCCAAAAGCCAGTGGTAACTCTTGCATCTTATACTTCCTAGTTATTACAACTGTTGTGTGATATAAACAGATGCCTAACGTCCACAATAGATTTTGTCCTTGACATTTATTCAGCATATGCTTAAGTTACAAGAAAGCTAAAGAAGTTGCAAATAACACCATTTTATTAATTTGCAAATCTTCTGTTAGTTGTATTTTTCCTGACTATCTTTTGCATTGAATGTAGTGTAGACAGTCACTTTTTGCTGGTTGTTGTACCTTATGGCTGGAATCGTAATGCTAGAATTTTTAAACATGCTCATCTTATTTGGGTAGATGCTTTGCATGGTCCTTTTAGGGTGAAGGTTCATTCTGCTTTCTGGATCCCCCTTATTTATTTTACAAAAGAATTGTGGGGCTGTCTTATATTAAGATCAGCAATTTTTTCTCTTTATCTTTTGCCATTTTGGAGAGGATACTCCATCCTCCTTTACAATCTCCCTTCTTAATAATATTTTCTTTTCCTTAATTATGTAAGTATGTGTACATAAGAATACTGAACTCGTGAAGATTGCGTGGACGAAAGTATCACTTTGTGAAAATATTACTGTTTCTCCGGTTTCCTTATTAGACTTGGACCAGATAAAAAGCTGTTCGTTAGGTAAATGAGAAAAGAATCCAAATTGCATGATAATGAAAATTGCTGAAGATCTTCGTTGTTGAAAGTAATTACAAATAATAATCGTAAGTATCCTTGCAGATTTCTGCAATCGGGTAATTCACACTGGAGGGGTACTGTGTAACTGTACAAAGTGATAAACTGTTGTATTTCTTTTGTCTATACATCCGTCAAATGTGCAACGGTAAGTCTCCCGCATCTGCTATTATCTAACAAATCAAATTGATTAGAAATCTGTAGGATATCTTTTTCTTCTATCTTTCCCATCTCCTTAAGCTTGTATATTACAAATTCGGGTTTACTGCAACCATAGAAGGAAATATATAAGTATAAATATCTGGTAGGAAATACAGAAAGTTGAGAAACTCAGTTATCAGAAAAACCACAGGTCATTCATACCAAGTTCTGATGTAGGAACCAAGGGGGGGAACTATTGAATTACCTGATAGATCCATCATGATCAAGGTCTGCAGCTACAAAATCCCTAATGGTCATTTTCTTGGATAGAACCCATTTGGCGATTCTACGATTCCTCTTGTGAATCCGAAGTTCGGCCAAGTACAAAAAGGCTCTCGCAACTGCCAGTGTGCTTACTAGTAACCAAACAACTGCAAAACACCTTCCTGTTAGTGTGGTGAATGTGTAATCCCCATAACCTACGGTTGTCACAGAAGTAACGGAGAGATAAAAGCTATCAACCCAGTTCAGATTCTCGAACAAATGCACTGCGATTGTCCCGGTGACTATACAACAAACCACAACACCCAGAGCCAACCCCACTTTAATTCTTATTCTCATTCTTCCTTTCCTTTTGTCTATCACGTAAGTTTGAACCATTGTGTTCAACTCATTCTCATCAGCTAAGCTCAACACAATTGCCTCCTGTTTATCACAAATGTATGTCACCAATCCATTCAGCAGAATATCAACAAACCCAAAACCCACCAGTATAAAAATGCAAGTGAATATCTTGGTAAATGATGTGTCTGGAACAATATCTCCATATCCAATTGTGCAGAGAGTGACTACAGTGAAGTACAGGGCATCTACCGGTTTCAACGTTGTACGTCCCTTGAAGCTCCCACTGCTCAGGTACACCAAAACACCGGCTATCGCATACACAATTACACCGATGATGGCTTGCCGAACAACCGATGGTGTTGACTTGATGGGATATCTGGCTTCTAAGGAATCGGAAAAAGCTTCCTTAAGGTCTGTGAATATTGGCGGAGCAGAGTACGATCGAATGAGACTTCTCTTGCGATCCTTCAAGTTGTCAGTTAGGTTGATATAGGAGGCTTTGGAGATGTTGTTAGCCTCAGTAGCGAGAAGATTTCCCGTTGATTGCGGACGAGAGGGGCCAGCCGGGTCAAAAGGAGATTCTCTCTTTATGGAATTTTTGGTGAAATCATTTTCTTCTTGTGTGATTTTCTCGTGGAGAAGAGGATCATCCATGTTCAATCTGCCTGCCATGAAGTGCTGTTGAAGCTCCTCCTGTGCGTGCGGTAGACATTTTTGTTTTAATAAAGACAGGGAAGTTTTATGAATCCACCTGTAAGTCAATCCTTTAATGAAGAGAGAGCTTGTGTTGATGGTTTGATCGTCTAACAGTCAGCAGTTGATAACACTCCCTGTTTATTACCCGTAAAATTCAATGGCCTGACTCTGCTCATTCCCCACTTGATTAATTAATTAACACGAGACTTCAATTTCTGGCTTATATATAAAACAGAGCTATTAATTCTCTACAGTTGTCAACCTGAAACTAGTCATTTGCTTTTCGAGGAGTTGAAGTTTCTACTAATGAGGCAAATGTTCATTTATTTTCTTAAGAACTAAATTCCAAAACCAATTGTGTTCCTGTCAATGCAGAAATTAACCCGATTTACAATTATGAAATGGAGAACTAAGAGCTTCAACCAACGAAAGAAAAAAAGAAGAAGGTAAAGATATGGCTCGTCTTACATTAACGTCTAATTGTTGTCGATGTCACTGGGGAAATGTGGCATCATCGACGCCGCTTCAAATCTGTTGTGTGCAAAAAGTATTCGCAGCAGGAACGCATCTTAGGTCAATTGCAAGTGTTCAATTTCAAGAGACGAGAATATAACCTTCTTCATCTGGGAGCATACCGGAAACAATTGAATGCTTGATGGTCTGAGGAACAGTTTTACGTACTTGTGCATGAGATTCTGCTTCTTGTTCAAACATTCTTACGAGTTCTTCCAGCTCTAATTTCCTCACTTCAATATCCTCTTCAATTACAGGGTTTTTAAGACCAAGGTAGAGCAACCCAGTTACAATCAATACAACACCAAGCAAGAAGAGGATGACAGAAAATATAACAAACCCATACGGAGACCCTCCAGCTCCAGGTATTCCATCCACATTTATTCCGAAAAGTCCTGTGATGATGGAAAGAATAACTCCACAACCTCCAAAAACTCCTAAATTATGTGTTACTGTGAGGCTTTTGTCCTGGAAAGGAAACAGTTCAACAAAAAATACAGTTAAATGAAAAAGTATAAATTAGTAATTTGCACAAAATTTTCACCTCAAAAGAAACACATACAACCACGTACGAACAAATACATAGAGAGTTGTATAATCACGAATGTAAA